>NC_139931.1:19860952-20145633 GCF_963514095.1 Eutrigla gurnardus
CTAGCGAGCAACTTTTTCGTGGCCGAATGCGAAGACGCCAAATTCTCAAATTTTTCGCCAGACCCTATAGACACTCCAATTTTCGTTAGTTTTTTTTCACGCTCAGACCCCCAAAACGCAGGTCGAACTCGTGAAAGAATAATAAGAAAAAACATTTGAATAACAATAGGGCTTCGCAGCCCGACGTTGTCGGCGCTCGGGCCCTAAATACACTAATAATAATCACTCCACCACCCCTATTGACCTGTAGGAGTCAGGGCAGAGGAGCAGAGAGAGTGAGAGGGGAGAAACCTCTACTGGAAAGGTGAGTCTAAAGGATTTCACAGGATAGAGCAGACCCGGCTGCAGAAAAAAATTTAGGGGGGGGCATTACATTTTTTCAGGGGGGCGAAGTTTGGTTGGTGGTGGTTCGTGACCACTGCTACAGTGCGGAGAAGTAATTTTCCTCTTACTAAAGAGGGGCAGCTCATCCCAAAATCTATAAAACAACCAAAATAGTGTAGTGCTGTGTCCATTTATTTAACTCGAGCATTTATTAACTTTAAGAGTTTACCCTGGGTTTTCCGTCCTACGACGCTGGTTCACTTCTTACCGGGGTAGATTGCCATGGTAACTTACGCTGTGGAGCTAACCTGCTCCGGAGCAGGTTATTATATTTATTTGATTTGCTCCCAAGTCCGTTTTTCACCGCCGGGATTGCAGCTGAAAGAATGAGGCTGATATTGTCATAAACCACGTTATAAGAATACATCCAAGCAACACATTCATCATTTTAAAGTTATATGTTTGGCCTTTTATTGCGGAAGGACATCGTAAGAGTTAAAGGGACGAGAGAGAGCAATGACATGATTTAAAAGACGGCCGAAGGGCGGATTTGAACCAGGGCCACTGAAAGGAGTCTCGTCACATGGGGCAGTAACTCTACCACTAAGCTATCAGCGAAGTTAAGGTGATCATGTAATCAGTCAGATCTTGTAGTGTCCTTAAGATGGGGCAGTCGTATTATACTACTAATTCTATTAATACGACTTCCGCATTCACACAGTCGGCGAGTTTTTGCCAGCTGTCCTTCCTGCATTTGGCAGATGAAACGGTTGCCTTTTGCCTGTATTATATGTTTAACTTCTTCGTATTTCTGTTAGATTATGGTTTGCTCCTCGTATGTGAAATACACCGCTCCGCTGCCGTAGACTGATCCATGTATGTGATTGGTCAAATGCTGCAAACGCCGCCTCTTTCATGTGCACGCGCTCATAGCTGGGCAGGTAAACCCTGGGTTGAGTTAACGAGTTGATAGCCAGCTTCGTGTGACCGCTTATCTCCAATTGCCTTTGTTAGGGTTACTTAAGGAGGATCTCTGAAAGATACCCTGGGTATGTTGAACTCGCTTCGTAGTACAGGCCCCTGGCATCAACAAACCCTGATGCAGTAGCCCCAAAGTCAGCATTACAATATGATTTTTTTTTTAACATCAGTTAAGGCTTGGCCTCTAACATCATAGACCTTCCTTTATCACTGAACTTATGTGCAGCTTCACAACTTGACTAAGCCAGTCAGCAGGGTACAGCAGCCATGGGATTAGGCCGATCATGGAAAAGTATAATGAGGAGACAAATACATGAGTAAAATTGTCTGTAAAATAAGTGTTTAATATTTTTCAAATTGGCTGTCACTAATCCACACATCACCTCAGTAGGCATTAACATGTCACTGTGCATCAATCCAGGCCTTGAACTCACAACCTCAAACTGTATATAGATCTAGTGACTTGTAACAAACTTTCAAACGCCTTGACCAGTGAATAGTATAGCTCACTTAAATGCCCCAGAAAGTGGGGTTATATCCTTGCTGTAGGGACCCAGGGTTCAATTCCCCTCGCTGCTTCTTTACTGTGTGTCATTTCCTCCTGAAGAAGGGAGTAGTGTAACTAAAGTTTAAAAAAATAAGCACAATTATAGCTGCTGCTCAGCAATGGGTCGGGTCCAGACTATTTTTGGCAACTTTAGGCAATTCTGATCAACAAACAGGAGAATAGGAAGGCAAGACAGTTGACGTTGTAATGTTGCACATTTTGCACCAGTTGAGGCTGAAATCCACAATTTCTGGAACCAAAGACCATTGTCTATCGCACTGAGCTAATTTTATTTATTTGTTTATTTCGGGCATGTACATTTAGTCATCATCACACATCTTGCTCACACAGTAAACATGAATACACATGGCCGAAAGGGAAAGCGGGAGAAGCCGAGGCTTATCTAGTCCCGCCCCTAATTGGCAAGTGGCAACTCAACTGTGGCTTCAATAATTGACTAAGCCATTCACAGTCAAAAATCAGTGTTTGAGGTAAAATTCTGATATGTTTTTGTCAAAGATCATCTACCATTACTCTAAAATTTTGTACATTTGTTTCACAAAGGCTACAAGGTATTTTGATGTATTACCATTATCACCCTTGCTGGGGCTTGAACCCACATCGTCTGGCACCAAGAACCAGCTCCTAGCCAACTGAGCTAATTGTCTGGAAGTGCAATCAGCAAGGTATGATATCTGTCAACATGGGAATTGATACTGTGACCTAAAAGCAGAAGTCACAGTTTGTACACACAGAGCTAAACAGACACATCAGCTCCCTCTGTCTGACCACTGACATGAAGGAACTGTCAACCTGGCTGTGTGAGTGAGTGTGGCGAGTCAGAGGAGTCCCTGATCTACACGTTCCCCTGGATAGCTCAGTGGGAAATGGTACAGACTTAGATTTGGAGGGTGGGGGTTAAAATCCCAGTCACAGCTAATCTTTGCCTGGATCAACAAGATTTGCTGATGAAGGTCTTGCTTTCTTATAATTAATGGTTGTGAAAATAAATTGGTAACAGAACATTTCAGTTTCATTATTTGTATGTCTGATCAGAATGTGTAAGGTAATAGACTAGTATGGTGGACCTGATGACTCAATGCAGCTAGCTGGTTAGCTCAGTCACTACTGCCAGTGACTTTAGACAGGGTGGCAGGGTGTTCAAATACCAAGATGGGCAATTATGTTGCAGTTTGATCAACAGGATCTGGAGAAGAAGAAAAAACAAATAAACAAAAAAATGGATATGAAAAGTATTTGTATCGGTAGTCACAAGGAATTGTATTTTGCAACACTATTGGTAAGTGTTATCAGGAAGTATTCTCATGTGAGACAGGATCTTATACCCATGCTTTCAACAATCCCTGGAACCATTAGTGTTACCAAGAATCCGTGAAAAACCCTTTCTTCGGGAAAGGGTTTTTCACGGATTTCAGAAGCAAATGGTTCCAGGTAGAACCTCAGCCCTTGTAGAAGAACCCTATTGGAACCCTTATTTCTAAGAGTGTACAGCTTCACTTCTACTGGAAACAGAAGCACTGATGTCAACCTGAACACTGAACTTATACTAGGAGAGGTAGCTACAGCAGCTAGGGGGCTACCTCTCCTAGCATAAATGTTTACTCCAGTGTTACGGTTGACTTCGTTGCTGACGTTTCCAGTAGAAGTGAATATCGCTGCTTCCTGCTCACTCCTGTTCGCGTCCTCACTTCTTGTCCGCGTATTTTTTGGGGAAAAATACGGACATCCATGCCGAACACCACAGCTAAATAACTTGTTGTTAACTCAGTGAACCCCCCCCCCAACACCTGTAATTGGCCAGCTAGTTGTCTTGGTTCGTTGGTTGGATTGGTTGAATTGTATGATCGACAATCCGAGATAGGAATAGTAGAGCGTTGGCCACTCCGAGGTAAAAAAACAAAACCCAAATAATTTAAACAGCTTCCAGCCCAGGGCGGGCACGGCTGACTCTGTGAGCGGGCACGGCCCGCCAATGCCTGCCCATGCCGCCGGGACTGGGATAGAGTAATTTGTGATGCAGGCAGTCTTGGAATTTTATGGGGTGACTTCCTTCTGGATTATCAGCTGTGTTCCTCACTTTACGCATGGATGCACACAGTGAAACAAGAGCTGAGCACATTCACGTATGATTTTCATCAGTGGAAAATAATAATAATAATAATAAAAATAATACATTAATAATAATCACTCCACCACCCCAAACGTTCGCTCACATTCTGTGCATCTCCTGGGGGCTAAGCCCCCCCTGTCCTTAAAACCAAGTGACGCCCCTGTGTGTATGTCTGTATGTATGTATGTATGTATGTATGTATGAGTACATGTTGTTGTGTTTTTGTCGAGAGCAAAACACCGGTTGGTTTTTTTTGATGTATGAAACAATTCTGATGGCGAGCCAGAGTGGAGCAGGACACCGGCTTACATGCGTGGAGGGTGTGACGTCGGAAACACTTTCATCGTGCATCTGGAGAAAGCACATCTATCACATCATACAGATAAGACACAAAATCCCACTACCCAGGTAGATGAACAATTACATGAACAATACACCAAACATTGAAGGACTAACACAAACACTGAATACGGACAACCGTGGACACTAACTAAATTGGGCATTTTTACTTTATTTCTGGACTTAATTGGACTTTGTTTCGTTTATTATTTTGGGCCCATTTTTTCTATTGCATTTGCACTTTGCACTTTAACTCGGTTTTTGATATATAGAGAGAAATATAAATATTGAAGAGTGGCTTTTTGCTAATAAAGAATATTACATGATAGTACATGATAGTCACCTTAGCTTATGTAGAGTAGACATCCGTTGCAATATTAAAGAGGGAGACAACACAAGGATTACTATTTCACAATAATTATTACAACATAAATGAGATTAGATTCAACTTTATTGTTAGTGCGCATGTCACAAGTACTGCTCTCTACTTCTCCCTCCTGCCAATCACCGGTCCACCATGCCATCACGTCCATCAGCTCAACTCCACTCACCTGTTCACACAGCTGCAGCTGATCTGTGTTGGTCATCTTACTAAAAAAAAGTAATTATTTACAGTTACAAATGACTTCTCCTAAAAAGTAATTAATTTAGTAACTCAGTTAGCACATGGTAAAAGTAATTAGTTACTCAGCAAAGTAACTGGCATTATTTTTTATGTTCTATAACACTATTACGTTCTATAACATCTTAACGTCAAAGATGTTTATATTAAAGTCCCAATTGGCAAGTCCGGCGGATCGAGGGCACTCTGTCAGGTTTTGAATGTTTACTCTCACGCTCCTCCCCCATGACCACCGAGCTCCTCCCCCACGACCACCAAGCTCCTCCCCCTCGACTCCGTGCCCTTTGAAATCCCTTAGATCACGCCACCTTTGAAACGCGGGTCCGATGTTGACTCTCGTTTTATCACGGCCACCGTCTTTCTTTTTTTCCTTATTTTCCAACAATGTTTACTTTTCCTTGGTTGTTTTGGACCTCCTTGTTTCGTTTTTTAACGAGGAATTGGAAGCTGGTTGCTACTTCCCTCCACCTCCCTCCTGTGATAGTGGTACGACCTGAGGGGGCAGGGGCTCTGTGTGTTCACGAACACAGCCCTGCGTGCTGATTGGACAGGATGATCCGGGCGCTGTCGATTTTTGCAAAACAAACAACAGGTTCTAAGTGCACTTAGAGGTGCGCTTTTTTTTTCTAAAACTGGATGTTGTTCTATCGGAGCATAGTGTCGGCTTCGGTGAATATGATCAAAAAAATGTTGCCGACTGGGACTTTAACTAATGAAGAATAAAAACACCATACGGTATTTTAGAACATTAGGTATTTATTTGAACTCAATAGATTGCAGCCTGCCATATGATATGCATAGAAATAAAAATATATAAAAAATAAATATTGAAAATAACATTTTCTGACTTTTTGAGCTCAATATTCATTGATTTGTATTCACTGTCTATGAATTTCGCAAAAACTTAAACATTTTTAACAAATTTAGCAAAAACTCCTCCTCGTATTGGTATTTTAGCAGGGATAGCTCTGAATGACTCAGACACCACAGTGGACAGGGGTAGCATGTTTTCAACAACATACCTTGCAATCAATGTGTTCAGCTCAGCCTTGGTCCCCTGTTGCTGACTTGAAAAATCGAGCGTTGCGTTGCTTGTTTTAACAAGGCAAGGCAACTTTATTTGTATAGCACCTTTCATACACAAGGCAGACTCAAAGTGCTTCAACAGAGTGGCTCCGTCTCCTTCGCTGGAGCTCCCGCTAGCTGCATTTGGGCTTGGGGTTTGGTTAGCAGCAGCAACAACAAGTGTCGTGTTAGCATGTGTTGATGTGAGGTGCTTCATAAGATTCGAGTTGCTTGAGGCAGACCTGGATAAAGTATTTTTTCCTGGGCATAGCGTGCATGTTACATAAACATTCTTGCCTTTAATTTCAATGAGCCAGAAGTAGTGCCGGTACTTCCAGTTCGAGAGCGCTACCTTTGAATTTCCCTGGCTCGTCGCCATTGTCGCTGTCTTGTTGTGTTTAGTAGTCAGAGCGTGCAGTTAGACAGCGTCTTCAGTACTAGTCTCTCTGGCGTTTCTCGGACGGATTACCCGGTATCGCCTCTGCCTGTCCCCGATCGGTCTGCTCTGCCTCTGCCCCGGTGTTCGATTCAGCCTTCCGGCCCCGACTACGGATTCTGCCTGTTCCCTGCCAGTCTTTCGCCGGCTTGGTTCAGTGATGGAGTACTACGCCAGCCACATGGATCACCAACCACATCTGCGGTATTGCGTACAGGCAAGAGACTGTTCCGTGTGTTGGCAGGTTGCCTTCACCACACACCGCTTCCTGCCATATTGTTGTAAGAAAGTTCAGTCAACAGTGTCATCTGTGAACTGTCCAGTGTTGAAGTGTGCAATAAATGTCATTACTGTCTGCCTGCCTACCTGTGCTGCATTTGGGTCCTCTCCCGCACCCTTTAAAGTATGCACTGTTGTGAAAATAAGAGTTGCTCCCAAAAATATTTGCAGTTTCAAGCTTTTAGTTTTATTTGAAAACGATCATCAAGAGCAAGGTGAGGTCACAAGAAAGAACAAACACCAGTTGTGACGGCTTATTGCTCAGTTGTGACAGTTAGATAGTTAGACAGTTAGACATTGTTTTGAGTGTACGCTTTTCTCCTATTTTATTTCTATGGCGTCAATGTCTGAAGATCCCATACTCCCAACAGCATGTACACAACATCATTTCCTTTTATTTCTGCTAATGGCAAATGCTATCCTGTCGCGTTCCAGACATCAGGTCTAATTAATCAGGAAGTTTTCATAACATCAGGGTTTTTTTTTGCCTCTCTCTATATCCCCATGTTTGTTCACGTCCCTATTGAGCCAATGTCCCGCAATCCTTAATGGATTTTAATGGAGTTAAAGGCGTCCCATGTCTCAGTTGTCACAACAGGGTAAATACGTGCTCTTTCAAAGCCGTTAAAATCAGTGCATGCACTAACAGAGTAGGCGCCCATGTCGTCAATGAGAAGCCAGTCCCCCACATACATCTCAGGAATCCAGCAGCTGTCCGTGACTTTGTCAAGGGAGTTGCAGGTCGGACCCCAGATAACAGACCGGTATCTCTGCTCGCTGCTCTCAACGGCCTGCGTGGAGCACAAACATTTCAAATATAAAATTGACATTGGACAGGTTATCATATTCTCAAACAATCTAATTCATTTAAATCTCCTGTCTAACATTACATTTTCTAATTTTCTCACGCCAGATGGTAAGTGGCAGCCCCCAACATCTTGAAGATGAAACCGTTACGTCCATTTGGAACAAGTCCACACCTCAAGATTTATTTCTAATACCAACATAAAGTGCTAATAGTGTCCTCTTTAGGTGGACAGAAAGATGGTGGGGATCGCAGTCTGAATGCGTTCTGATATCATATATATAGTTGATGCTTTTCTATTAACCATAACCATGATTCTTTTTCCTAACCTTAACAAAGTATGTTAGTTGCCTGACACTAACCATACCTTAAATGTTCTCTATACAATATTGGGAACATGAATAAAGCAGGAAATCACTATGTTGTGTCGCCATGTTGCAACCAGTGAACAGAAGTGACCATATTTGCACTGCCGAGGAGCGACAAGTGGATCTGATCAACACAAGTAGCAATAGTTTGGCACCCAGGTCCATCTCGTGTCAGGATCCTGTCCGGATCCAGTTCTTCTCTGCTCTTTGTCCATGTTTTCTTTCCCCCCGGGCTGGGCGGGGCCTTCAGGACCTACTGCATCCACCCTCTGCACACCTGCTGCTCATCTACCTGATTCCCTGATCTCCACTGCAGTCTTAAGCCGGTCTCTCCCTCCACTCATCGCCAGTTCGTTGTTTCACCCTCGTGGTAACGCTACTCGGCTCCTTGACGTTGAGATCAAGCATTTTTTGCCTCTCTGTTCTGACCTTAGCTCACCTGTTTTTGTGTTTTCTCCTCCAGCCCTGCCATTTGCCTGCCCCCAGCCCTGCCTCGCCCAGCCCTGTCGTCGCACACCTTTTGTTTCCCCCTTTTTTGAACCTTTGTTTAATTAAATTTCCGTTGATCTGCATTGTGGGTTCAGTTCGTTTTTTTTTACGCCTGACATCTGGCTTCTGGTGGGAAGCTGTTAACAAAGTTAGCTTCTATAATTTGAGGTCAACTTTAAAGCCAAGTGTTGAAGTCATCTGAGTAGGTAAGCGACGGTATCGACGCCATGGTAGCAACCTGTACATCCAAAGTAGCCCCCCCCTAAAGCATCCCCTGCTTTCTGGTCTGTTGGACTCTAAATGGACCATAATGTACTAAATGAACATCATGCTGGATTGAAGAAGACTTGAAACTAGAGATTGAGACCATAAACTCATGTTTGCAATGTTTACTAGATAATAAATCAAGAGAGAAGTAGGACCATTTTCTCATAGACTTCTATGCAATCAGACTTAATAATCTGTAGTTAAATTGAACCATGCAGCAGTAACCATGCATAGATACTAGTGCCATCATTGGCATCGGATGCATTCTTGTGATTTGCAGAATTGCTGTCTTGGTGAATTGGTGATATGATGTGGTGGATATTTACCCTGTGAGGATATGGTTCAAGGTTGCTGTGGACGGGGTCAAAGTAGATACAACTCAGGGAGCTATACACTCCATCATTGAGGTAGTAGCTCATTGTTTTATCAGGGCTGTTTTCATCACCGTCTGGAAAAAATACATGCAAAAGAATAATCAAAACTACAAAATGGCAAATATGCAATTTGTTCTGTCAAAATTATAAGAAATTATAATATAAATTATGTTTTTATCTATCGTCCCTACACATTGTATACGTCAGTGGCGCCGCCAGCCGGAATCCTGTACGCACTGTGCGTACTTTTTTTGAAGGTGGGCTAGATATTTAAATTTCAGCGGTTGACACCAAACAACGTCTGCCCAAGCAAGTCAGAGCTTTTCTTTCGCTCACAAGTGACCTGGAGAGACGCAGCCGCATTTGAGAGGACGATCGCGCGTGTGTGCGCAATTACGCATAGCGTGTGTTGGTCCCTTTCCACTACACAATACAGCTCGGCTCTAGTCTCGTCACCTCTCTGCTGCTGAGCACTGTGGGCCGAGCCGATGCATGTCTCTCTCCCCGGGCCGGGAGAGTTATCATACCGTACTGTGCGTGTGTGTCCAAGCGTGTGTGTGCGTGCGTGGAGTGCTCACAAGCGTGCGCTTGTGTTTAAGGGCGGGGATGGAGGGCACAAAAAAAATATTTGCACCGGGGCCTATCACCATGATATACGTTGTATTTTGCCGTTTCTGTGCGTACATTGAAATTGAATCCTGGCGGCGCCACTGGTATACGTATGTATGAATACTGGATACTCAACATTCATGTGGCTCCAAAACACATTACATACAACCGCTACGTTCATCCAAATCATCGATGATGACCCTTTTGGCAATCACGTTGGCTGCCAGTGTGAAGGCTGACTCCACGTAGTATCGGCCTGGTTCAGCAATAAACTTCACCCCACTGTCAGGAGGGAAGAACTCATCCAGAGCTCCATTAATGACTTCTGAAAACTTGGAGGGGAAAAAAACAATCAAATCAATGAAAATTCAAGACATTTGGTCATGCTAGAATTTGAATGTTTGGTTGTGACTGTAAGGTCACTTAGGTCAGGTCTTTGAGTACAAACAGGACACTTAAGAAAATAGTTGTAGTAATTATGTAGCGGTAATATATGTAATACATAAATGGTTGAGAGATCAAGCTTCTGAACCTCCACACACTGGCAGTACAAAAATGTCCTTAGAAATTCCCTTGTATGTAATTAAGTCTTCAAAGTCCTTCATGGAAAAAAACACTTGTTTAACGTGGCAGTCTGTAACATTTTCATCTCTTTAATTATCTTTTAAGTTCCCATCTATCAAAGAGTGAGTTAAAACAATGGTGTTTGATCATGTGACCCACTAATGAAAGTGCTTGTTCTTGCTGCTTTGCCCAGAAATAGGATCTCCGTCTGTGGCTACATTCCCAGGCAAAATTCAAAATGAGTGAGGTCGCGTACACTCTACACATTTCCGTTGACGGCTCTCATTGACTTTGCGTCGGAGAAGTTGAGAAAAGTTCCGTCAACAGAAAGCTGTAGTGTGAACGTGGCCTGAGGCTTTTTCCGTCAGTCAGCAGCGGTTGGTCTGCAGGTGGAGCTACTCACGGAAGTATGCTGCGTTTACTTGTAAATCGGATATCAGTAACTTCTGACTGCTGAGTCAGGCTCCCTCTAGTCTAAAGTGTTTGAGCAAGTACATTTCATTGCTGCTGACTCACAATTGAGGATCAACAGGCAGAGAAAGAAGACCATTCAACTTCCAACCAAGAAAAAGAAACAACAAACTAATGGAAGTGAAGAATTAAAGTCATCAAGAAGCAAAGTGACCGCCAACGAGGGAAAACCACGGACCTCCTTTCAGTGTGGAGCATTTAAAGGCATCACGCAGATGAGAGACAGTCACACTGTTGGTGAGGGAGATGAGTCCCAGAGGCTCGCCTGCAGTTCCATCTACCGCCAGAGAGGTCGCCAGAAGCAACGCATCTCAAATCTTATGGACTACCACTTTAAGATACTTCTACGTCATTATGTATATTTGTCTTTTTCTTGTTTTTTTTTTGTTTTGTTTGACCTGTATAATGAAGGTGTAGACCAACATGGACGAGCAATAGTTTTTACGCTTTGTTAAAAAAAAGATTTTTACCTGTTCAAATTTGCCTTGATAGTCCCCAATCCCAGAGAATCCTCCGCCAATATCCAAGAGTCTCATCTGGTATCCCATCAATTTCTAAAATAAATATTATTCAAAATGTTATACTGTTAGCAGCAGTCGTGGGTGGAATAAGTATTCAGGTCCTATAATACCACACTGCGAAATTACTCAACGACAAGTAAAAGTCCTGCATTCAAAAGCTTACTTAAGTATGTATTATCAGCAATTTGTACTTAATATCAATTGTCAAAAATGTTACTTTTATATGTGATGTTTCTGGATCAATATTACCGCTGTACTAATGTGTATGCTGCATGTACCTGCTATAGATGTTTATGGTTGTGTATGGTTATCTCTAAAATTCAGCTCAGAAAAGTAGCCCACTTTTTAGCTTTGTGAGTGATCAAGAGGCTTTTCAAATAGCTTATTTAGTTTTAGAAGGGGGTGAATTATCTGAATTTAGAAATACTTGCTTTTTCACTGGAAAGGAAGAGTAATGAAATTGTAATCTGAAAAGTAACAAGCATCTCAAAGTGTCAGACAAATGAAGTAGAGTAAAATGAACAACATTTGCCTGTGAGATGAATCAATGCTACAGTATTTGAAAATTTTCTTTGGTGCCAACGAGTGGTATGAACTCCAGCTGTCACTTAAGCACTCTGATTTGCAACGCAACAGCAAATCATCAATAGGAAGAATCTCAATTTGATTCTTGTGTTTTATTGCTCTGACCATGACTTACCCCCATGTCGAAGACCCGTCGGGCGTCTGCTATGGCCTGCTTGAACGTCAAACTTGTAGTGCACCCGCTGCCTACATGGAAGCTGACCCCAATGACCTCCAAGCCCAGCTCTGCAGCACGTTCCAGCAGCTTACCAACAGACTCCATTCTGGCTCCAAACTTTGAACTGAGTCTTATCAGTGATGCAGAGTCATCCACCGCGATGCGGAGTACCAGTCTTGAAAGTGATGCAAAAGACTTAATCAATACACTAACAGTAATCTACACTTGAATCAAACATATCAGTAGTTGTTCACTTACTTGGCTTTGGGGTGACAAAGAGACATTTTTAGGAGTTCATCCTCATTATCAAAAGTCATCGTATCTACTCCACGAGAACAAGCGTATTTGATGTGTGACATTGGTTTGGTTGTGTGTGCGTAAATTATATTTTCAGGTTTCGCTCCGAGGGACAGAGCCAGCTGGATCTCACCCTGTTAGACCAAAACATAGTTCAAATGAGCAAACTGAGAAGGAAACACCCTTTGTCCTTGTTAGATTATCTTTGAGATGCTTCATCAGTACCTTGCTGGCACAGTCGAAACCTGTGTCCAGAGCGATCATCATCTTCAGAACTGCGACTGTCTTGTTGCACTTCAATGCATAAAAAGGCTTGACTCGTGGTAAGTTGTTAAGCCATCGGAGGTGTCTTTCAAAAACACTGTCCAGATTTGCCACATAGAATGGCTCTTCATTGTCCTGAATAATTAAAGGAGAGTAACATTTTATCTTGAAAATGCACCTCCCAGCTATCCCACAATACTTTCACACAATTATACAGAGAACCTTCAGTAACGTGATGTGTCTGATACTCACCACTGCATCAAGCTCTTTTATTTTGCTGTCGATGACATCTCTAATGTTCTTTCCATTGTCTAAAATTTCAATCTCACAATTGTCAGGAGACAAGAGATGCATAACTGATCGATTCGTAGTTACTGATGCTGCAAGAGATGACAAACAGTCAAAAGCAATAAATAAGGATCACAGTAAAATAAGCTTTGTGTATTTATCTGTTTTCCACATTATGTCATGCTAAAGCAGAAGTCAAAGTCAAAAAACCAAGCTATAGGCATTTCACTCACACATTATATAAGGGTTGTTTTTTTCCTCACCACGGCCCATGTCCTCTTCCAAACTTTGCATAATCAAAATGTTAATCTAAAATTTGAAATGAAAAAAAAATTAAATAAAATTGAAGTCTGTTTGACAGTTAGCACCTGCAGACATTCTACCAACACTCATGAGAACATGCCGATTTTGTTCAGTTAGCCCTAGCTTTACTCCTCCCCCTGATTAAAACTGAAAAAACTGTTTACCTGTTAACCTGTTCACCTCATTAACATATAAATGGGTCTCCCACTAATTATACTAAGACAAACATTTCGTGATAAGCGACATGCCAGAGGGAAAACAGCTGTTGATTCTAGTTGTTATAACATTTAAGTTGTTATAGGGAAAGCTTTGACATTAGCATGTCCTGTAATGGCTAACATGATGTCAGTTTGATCAGGTGGTTGGAGATCCTCTCACTTTCTAGCTCCTATATCCAAATATCATGTAAATAAGTCTTTTATTTTTCATGATTTTATTATGTCAACTTTGACTTCTTCCTGATCACTGAGTCTCTGCTGAGTCCTGGCAATAGTGTCCCTTTAATTGAAACCTGCCCCCCAGATTTCTCCTTCTTCCATCAGCCTAGATTGTCTGGCCGCGGGGGTGGTCTAGTAGTCATTCACAGAGGTATTTTTAATTGTTCCCCAATTTCTATTGGTAGTTTTGCGTCCTTTGAGAATCTGAGCTTTATTTTAAATGGTAAGGCCCCCTTATTGTGTGTCCTAATTTACAGGCCTCCGAAATTACATACAGGTTTTATTGATGAATTTTCTGATTTACTCTCAGTTGTTATGCCTTTTATTTTTCTTATTCTTGGGGATTTTAACATCCGTGTTTGCTGTCCTTCTTTTACAATTAAGCTTTTGAATCTTTTAATCTTGTTTAGTCTGTCAAAGGTCATAGTCACAATAAGGGTCACATCCTTGACCTTGTGCTGTCTCATGGTGTGTCTCTCAACAGGAGAAGTCAAAGTCAAAAACAAAGGTGTAGGCATATAAGTCTGTTTGACAGTGAGCACCTTAAGACATTCTACCAACACTCATGAGAACATGCTGATTTTGTTCAGTTAGCCCGAGCTTTACTCCTCCCCGTTTAAAACCAGAGAAAAAACCTGTTTACCTGTTAACCTGTTTACCTCCCTACTATATAAATGGGTCTCCCACTCATTATACTAAGATAAACATTTAGTGATAAACAACATGCCAGAGGGAAAACAGCTGTTTCGTCAGTTTGATTAGTTGGTTGGAGATCCTCCCACTTTATAGCTCCTATTTACAAATATGTAACTGAAATATTTCAACTTTATTTGAAAAGGCCATCATGCTTTGCAATATAATGAAAATAAGATTAAAAATGATAAAAAAATATTGGAATTCCAATCTTACTAGTATTATGCAACTGTAGAATAGAAGAAAAGGCAATAACCAATTATTTTGTACACACACATCGGCACTCAAATGTTGTAGGATTTGTTCTTACCTGTCCAAGTTTGACAGGAAGTGATAGAAAAAGTTACATCCTGTTAGACGCGAGCTGACTTTCATGCAACTGAGTCTCAACGGCGCTAAAAGAAATCGCCCGAGTAGTGTCCGAAAGTGTTTTTTCATTTTGTCTTTGAGTCCACTATATTGTGCTCTACATAAAACTCCCCTATGTAAGGAGTAGGGAGTGATTTCGGACACAGCCTGAGTAAAAACAGCGGTCTTCGTCTCCATCTTTGTAAGCTTCAGTCTCATCCTCTCCGGGCTCAGAGAGGGAGATCAGTGGAACAATTTCACCTGCATGCTGTGATTTATCATTAATGGTCGTGGTAATACACTTTAGACAGAGGCGCCTGATACATGGTATGCAGCAACATCTATGTAAGGTTAACACAGTAACTGCAACTAGTGAAAGCAACAGACATAATTAATGTTTTCCACTTGCCAAAGGTAAGACGTCAATCAGATAGCAGATTATCTATCCTTAAGTGTTCTGATAACTCTTCTGACTTAGTTTTGAGGCCATAGAGGGCTCGAGTTATGGAGCCATCTGGGGCACACACACACCACCTATTTCAGCTATAGGAGGACATCAAGGGCTATTCTGTTTTGGTAAGTCATCAGGGAAGTAGCAGCCAATTGTTCATGAAGTCTGGCATTGGCATCTCTAGTCATATTTTAAGTCTTTGAACATTAAAATGAATATAATTAATTCTGTCCACATTGTTGTTAATAGTGGCCCACCAGAACAGGGATGACTCAAACCCTGTGATGACTTGATCAACCAATTTATATTCATCAGGTACACCTCTGGGGACTCCAATTGCATTTATGTAGGTCGGGGAGTACTGATATAAGTCAAATGAGCCATGTTTACATTTTGTTTGAAGAAAGAAAGTAAGCTGCTTTGTATTTTGTTGGTAAGTCAGAAACTAATTGTAGATTTGGGTTTAGGCATTCTGTGAGTAGAGCTAGTTGTAACATTTAGTCTTGTCCAGATAGCTTGTTGTTTAAATTCTTGTGAGGCTGTTCATACTGAGTGGGCAATTACCTAGTTTCAGCCATCTCAGCTGTAGTGAATAGACTTGATTGGAGGGAGGGGCTAAACCTGCATGAGGTAAACCAAGTACGTAAGAGCTTGTCACTACAGCATCAGCTGCAGCGTCACGCGCCAAGGGATTCTATCTGTGGGAGTCCATCGAGGAAGTCCATTGAGGTAGGCATAACATCTCAACCACCACCCATCGCAGCCATGTGTCCTATCCCAGTCAGGACATCAAACTGGAGAAGATTTAGCCAGAGACCTATCGCTCGAGGCTGTAACCCATCCGATCTCTGCCACCCACCATTCTCCACCGGTACGGAACTTGAAGTACTAGGGGGGCTATAGAACTGCCAGTCTGCAGTCAAGAAAGCGGACACCATTTTAGCGTATGCCCCCCTGAAGACTCTCCACTTCCTGGCCCTTACGGAGACCTGGATCACCACAGAAAACACTGCCACTCCAGCTGCCCTCTCAACTGCCTACTTGTTTTCACACTCCCAAGACGAACAGGTTGAGGAGGAGGACCTGGACTCCTTATCTCACCCAGGTGGTCCTACCACGTCCTTACCCTGGACCACCTACCCTGATCTCAATTGAATTCCATGCTGTCTTTGTCACCCTTCCTTTCAAGCTCAACATCATAGTGATCTATAGCCCACCCGGTCCTCTCTGTAACTTTTTTGATGAGATGGATGCCCTCCTCACGACCAGCACAATCATCTCCCTCCCCTCCCTGGCTTTCTGAATCTCTGCGAACCAACAGATCACTGTTGCGAGCAGCAGGGAGAAAATGGAAGAAATCGGACCAGGACGAGGACCTTGTTCACTACCACCATCTCCTCTTTGACTTCACCTCAACTGTTTCGGCAGCTAAATCTGCCTTCTACCTGTCAAGGATCGACTCTTCCTTCTCCAACCCCAGGAAACTTCTCTATGTTCTCCTCCCTCCTCACCCCTCCTACCCCTCCCCCTCCTTCCTCCCTTACTGCTGATGACTTTGCAACTTACTTTACCAAGAACGTAAAAGACATCAGCTCCTCATTCACTCATATACCCTCCCAGAAACCATCTCCCCCAACTCTCAACTCTGATGGCCTTACCAGCTTTAGCCCTCTCATCTCTGAAAATTTCACGCGCTTGCTACGTCTAACCATGCCACCACCTGCTGCCTTGACCCGATTCCCGTCTCTCTTCTCCAAGACATCTCACATGACATCTTGCAATTCCTCACCACCCTGGTCAACTCCTCCCTCACCTCAGGTCTCATTCCAGCTGCTTTTGAGATGGCTACAGTGAAGCCACTCCTAAAAAAAACCTACCCTAGACGCTGCTGACATCCGAAAGTACACTGTAAGAAAAAAAAAAAACATACAAAAACGGTCAATGACTGGCAGCTACGGCTGCCAAACAAAAACCGTAAAATTAAAGTAAAATACCCCAATTCAAATAAAGTGCAAAACATTACTTTTACAGAAAATGTCATTAAATATTCTGCAGAAAGATACCGTTATTTTACAGATTTTTCTTCAATTTTTATGATAAAACACCTTTAATAAAGTGAAAATTGTTTCTATATTTTTACAATCAAACACAATCAATAAGTGTGTTACATGCTCAATATTTAATGATTCAGTTTTTGTAATATTACAGTTTTAATGTAATACATTGAATATTTTAACTACTGTACTGACTGAAAATATCATGAAAAAAGATTATTGCGAAATATCCTCAACTGAAAACATACTTAGGAAATTCAAAATCGATACATCAAAAGATTTTCACTGTTTCAATTAAAGTACCTAGGTACTGAAACTTAATTACAAATAAAATACACACCAATATTGATTCTAAAACCCCTTTATTTAATGTATTGAGTTGTAAATTTACAATATCAACCAATTATTCACAAACAGTTCTTCAGAGACCCCCAAGGAAGAATTGAAAAACAAAAAATTATATTTCTCTATGTGTCTATCTTGTCTGTTAGCTGTACTATCATGACGAGGTGATGGCGTTTCACTTTTGAAACAGGTGGAGAGCTGCTGGGCTGAGGGGGTTGTTGTCAGTTGTTTTTTAGCTTGCATTTTCCAATTCAGTTTTATATTGTTTTCCACAAAGTTCTCCTGTCCCTGGGGGCTCTGTAGTTCCAATAATATTTGTAGTATTTGTGCACATGCATTACATTCTTGATTTAGCCGTTTTAGCCCTCTTAATTTAACCTTAAATGTACAGTGTATTATCAAATAAAATCAAAACATACCACGAAAGGTCAATTAATCTGTACCAGAGGTGACAGTGCAATGTAGCAGATCAAGAAGAATCCTCCTCCAAATTGCCAGTAATCAGCTGGATCTTTGGTGCACCTGGGGGAGGGGGAAGGGAAAAAGGACAAAGTAAGATCCACTGAAAAGTCCTTACTATAAAAAGGATTTTATTCATTTTTCTCTTGTTATTAGTTGATCCAGAGTCAATTTAAAAAAAAAATGTTTACGCTATTGACGCGCCGCTTGCCAGTATTGCATGCTTTGTGGGCTGCCACTAGGAGGAAGATTGACAGGCGCTCTCCTTCATACAATCACGCGCACACTTCATGGCTGCACCGGATGAACGCTTTCACAGCTGTCCTGTCTGCTCCCGGATTTCACACAGACAAACATGGCGGCTCGTTTGGAAACTTTCTCTTATTTTACAATAGTTCAACGAAATGTGTTTCTGAAAACATTTTAGGCGAGAAATAAGCTATGCAGTTGCTGACTCTGTCTTTATTTTAGATCGACAATGGTCAGTTTAAAAGATTTTCGCGTGGCGCCCGATGGCGAGTTTAGCCGGGCGGCTCTGATTTGCACAAAGTAGACTCGACCTCAACTTTATACGCCATGCAATGGCTTCGCGTAGTGGCGAGTTTTGGGGCGCTGCCTCCCGCAAGCTCTCAAAAATCTTTTAAACTGACCATTGTCGATCTAAAATAAAGACAGATTCAGTAACTGCATAGCTTATTTCTCGCATAAAATGTTTTCAGAAACACATTTCGGTGCTGACCGAAATGACCTAAATGTGCTAAAATAACGTTAATCACCTACGACTATAGATAACGTTACTTAACGGTTAGTTAACCGTTTGACAAGACCATCACTGTAAATTAAGGGAATGAACACAAACACTGCGTTAGGTTATGATTTTACAAAACGTAACAAGGAAATGTATTCTTACCTGATACAGCAGAACAGTTATAAAGTGAAGTCCAAGTAATGTTAGCTGACCAAACAGATCCGTCTGACCCTTCAACTGTGTCCATACTCCACTTTTTTGTTCTCCGTTGAAATCCCACAACTCAGATTCGCTCCAAATGAAAACATGGCGAGCACATGTAAAATAATCCAGGTAATAATCCAGGTAATACATTAGTGGTCAGCAAGGGCGTAACTTTGAGTTGAACTTTGTGGGGGTTGAGATTTCCGCCTGTGAAGCAGGTATATGTATATATATATATATATATATATATATATATATATTGTCATGGCCCTGCTGGCCTTAACCTTTCATCCCTGCAGGAGGTGCTGGTGACGGTGATGAGGCTGATTGGGTGCACCTGGGCTCAGTCCTGTAGGAGGCTTTAAAACCCCGGCCCAGCTCAGTGCTCTGGCGCTTCACCCTGCCTGCTGATGCACATTTTGGTTTGCTGTCTTTTGGTTTTACACCCATCATGACATCCACACACCGCAGCCACTCACCCACATTTACACTACTGATTATACAGATAAACACACCTCATCGTTTGTCTATGTTAATTTAAACTCTTGTGTTAATAAATTATTCCATTTATTGGCACTCTTGCGTTTCGTTGTTGCTTTTGTCACTGCTTTTTGAGCCAGGCTGTGACAATATATATATATATATATATATATGTATGTATATATATATATGTATGTATGTATGTATGTATGTATGCATGTGTATATATATATATATATATATATATATATATATGTAGTTTTGTCATTACTGCGGATTGTTCATTTACTGAGTCATATACCGTCTGTCATCCTATTTCTCAAAGAACAACCTCATTGACCCTAAACAATCAGGATTCTGCTCACTCCACTGAGACGGCCCTCCTCACAGTGACTGAGTCCCTGCGAGAGGCCAGAGCCTCATCCCACTCCTCCGTTCTCATTTTCCTCGACCTATCTGCTGCATTCAACACAGTCAACCACCAAATTCTCCTCTCCACCCTGGCTGAACTTGGCATCACTGACTCTGCACTAACCTGGTTCACACCATACCTGACAAATCACACCTTTCAGGTCACATGGAATGGCTTTATGTCCAAACCCTGTTCTCTGGACACGGGTGTCCCTCAAGGCTCAGTAAGGACCACTTCTGTTCTCATTATACACTGGATCACTGGGCTCTGTAATCACATCACATGGATTCTCCTACCATTGTTACGCTGATGACACACAGCTATTCCTTTCTTTTTCCCCAACCTCTCAACCAAACACTCACATTGCAACTCGCATGTCGGACTGTCTGGCAGACATCTCTGTCTGGACAACTGTACATCACCTCAAGCTTAACCTGCATAAAACTATACTCCTCTTCATCCCGGGGAAAGACTGCCCTTTCATAGACCTGTCCGTCACTGTCGAGTACATCACAGTATTGCCATTGTCAACTGCGAGGAACCTGGATCTAATCCTAGATGACCAACTATCCTGCACCCCCAACATCACTGCTGTTGTCCGATTCTGCAGATTTCCCCTCTACAATATCCGCAAGATTCGGAGTTTGCTCACAAAGGATGCAACGCAACTCCTGGTCCAAGCACTGGTCATATTTTTTTTATTTCTCGATGCACCCACTTGCACCCACTTTATTCCCACACACAACAAAATCATAGTTGGCTTGATAGTCACCAGGTGTGTGAACTGGTCTCCTGAGGAAGCTAACTGAAGTTTGTTGTAGGAGCCATTTACATACATTAGACATACATTAGACACACATTGTAAACACATTTACATGCACACTTACATACATTTAACATACTACATACAACACAACATACACTTAACCCGGGATGTACATTATATATATGACTTTAGCAATTGTTCCTTTAGATGACGTTTGAACAAGGAGCTAGATTGTGATGTTTTGAGGCTGTCACTCAGCTCATTCCATATCTGTGGTCCCCGATACACCACACTCATACTGGTTCCTACTAGTTCACGTTTTTTGCCTACAATGAGGTGTTTATGTCTGGTATTGTGGGTGTGTTGGGGGACGAAGACTGGCATGAGTTGTTTTAGTCTGAGGTTCATACCTGAGATCACCTGATATATTGCGCAAGCGTAATGGAAGTAATTGAATTAATTGAGTCGAAGGATGCCATACTGGGCAAACAGATGACGCGTAGGTGAATTTGCTTTTGTCCAGGAGATGCACGGATTATCTTTTTTTGTAGGATTTCAAGTTTCTTAAGATGGCTGGGATAGGTGTTGCACCAGATAATGTTACAATAGTTTAGATGTGTTTCGTATAGGGTTTTGTACAGGGTAAGGAGGGCAGAGTGCGGAAGCAGGTGTCTCAGTTTGAAGAACAGGCCGATAATTTTTTTTCTATGTGGTTCTTGAAATGTAAACGGTCATCTATGAGGACCCCAAGGAACTTGGTTGAGTGGACTCTTTTTATCTCTTCACCGTCTATTTTGATTTGAATGGCAGAATTTTCCATTTTTCTTAGTTTTTTGTTTGAATTAAATAACATATACTTAGTTTTCCCAATATAAAGGGAAAGTTTGTTTACTTTAAACCAATTATCCACACTCAAGAGCTCATTGTTAAGGAGGTCCTGGAGTTCATTTATATTGTTGTGTGATGTAAATAGGTTAGTATCGTCGGCAAAAATAATTTTCTGGACAACTTTAGAGGAATTAACCAAATCATTTATGTAGACAATGAAGAGAACAGGCCCAAGAATAGAGCCCTGAGGGACCCCATATTTGATGTATTTGTGTAATGATTTACTGTTGTTTATGTTCACATATTGTTAATAATAATAATAATAATAATGATGCATTTATTTTGTATAGCGCTTTTCAAAGGATCTCAAAGACACTTATAGGGTTAAAAATCAATACATTTAAAACAAGTACTATTAAACACAGGGAGACTACAAGTGAGTGCATTAAAACAAGCAGGCTATTCTTAAGAGATAAGTTAAAAAGATGTACTGTGAAGTTATAAAACGGTTAAAAACAAGTAATATAAAGTTATAAAACGGTTTAAAAGCAGGCACGTTTAAAAACAGGCACGTTTAAAAACAAGTTTGTGATGCAATACAGATGAAGTAGTGGATTAAGGGGGGTTGAAGGCAATTCTGAAGAGGTGGGTTTTGATGAGTGATTTGAAGGTGGTCTGGTCGGTGCAGGCTCGGATGTGTGGGGGTAGTGAGTTCCAGAGGGAGGAGGCAGCAATTGAGAAGGCTCTGTCGCCCCAGGTACGGTGCTTGGTCCTGACAGGTGGGGAGAGGAGGTTTGTGTCGGAGGAGCGAAGGTTACGGGGGGGGAGAGTGGTGGTGGAGCAGGTCGGTGAGGTAGGAAGGGGCCTGGTTGTGGAGGGCTTTGTGGGTGAGGAGGAGTACTTTGTATTCAATGCGTTGGGGAACAGGGAGCCAGTGGAGATTTTGCAGAACAGGGGTGATGTGGTCACGGGAGCGGGTGTGGGTGAGGAGGCGGGCAGCAGAGTTTTGTATGTATTGCAGTTTGTCGAGGATTTTGGCAGGTGAACCGTAGAGGATGCTATTGCAGTAGTCTATTCTGGATGTGATGAATGCATGAATCAAAGTTTCGGCAGCAGAGAAGGTGAGTGATGGGCGGAGACGGGCAATGTTCTTGAGGTGAAAAAAGGCAGTCCTGGTGGTGTGATTGATGTGTTGTTGAAATGTGAGGTTGCTGTCGAAAATGACTCCAAGGTTGCACTTGTGCAGGGACGGGGACAGAGTGGAGTTGTCAACGGAGAGAGTGAAGTTGTGGATGTTTTTGATGAGGGATTTGGGGCCGATGATTATCATGTCTGTTTTGTCACAGTTGAGTTGAAGGAAGTTGTTTTGCATCCAGGTTTTTAATTCAGTGAGGCAGGTGGTCAGAGTGGAGCAGGTGGCTGTGGTGATGGATTTGGTGGAGATGTAGATCTGGACGTCGTCAGCGTAGCAGTGGAAGTGGAGACCATGTTTGCGAATAATGTTGCCGAGGGGGAGGATGTAGAGGATGAAGAGAAGAGGACCAAGCACCGAACCTTGGGGGACGCCTTGGGACAGAGGAACAGTGGAGGAAGTGCAGTTATTAATGCTGATGAATTGCTGTCTGTTGGTGAGGTAGGAGCGGAGCCAGGAGAGTGCAGTGCCAGTGATGTTGTAGTAGTTTTCCAGACGGGAGAGGAGAATGGAGTGGTTGATGGTGTCGAAGGCTGCAGTGAGGTCAAGCATGATAAGGATGGTGAAGTGGCCGGAGTCAGAGGAGAGGAGGAGGTCGTTGGCGACTTTTAGGAGGGCTGTTTCGGTGCTGTGTTGTGGGCGGAATCCAGATTGAAATGGTTCATACAGGTGATTAGAGGAGAGGTGGGTTTTGAGTTGAGCAGCGACGACACGTTCCAGAATTTTTGACAGAAAGGGAAGATTGGAGATGGGCCGGAAGTTGGACATGATGTCGGGGCTGAGACCTGGTTTCTTGAGGATAGGGGTGACAGCAGCAAGTTTGATTGGAGTGGGGACAGAGCCAGAGATGAGGGAGGAATTTATGATTTTGACGAGGAGTGGGGTGACAGATGGAAGACAGGTTTTGATGAGAGCTGATGGGATGGGATCTAGGGTGCAGGTGGAGGTTTTCATGCCGTTGGTGAGTTGAGGTAGGTCCATGGGAGACAGCAGGGAGAACTGTGACAGGCACTGAGAGTGTGAAGGGGTGGGATCCAGTGGTGGGGTGGAGGGAGCCGGGGTGGTCAGGTTGCTGTAGATGTTGTTGATTTTATTTTGGAAAAATGACAGAAAGGAGTTACATGTTTCCACTGTGAAAGCTGTAGAGATGTTATCGGGGGGGTAGAGAAGTTTGTTGATCATGGAAAAAAGAGTCTTGGGGTTGTTGGAGCCGGAGTGTATGAGGTGTGAGTGGTAAGTGGACCGGGCTGTGTTGAGAGCAGTTTTGTATATATGGAGAAAGTCTGTGTAAGCGTGGAGGTGAACTGTTAGGCCGGTTTTATTGTAGAGTCTTTCCAGTTGTCGTTTGCGGGATTTCATTTGATGGAGTTCAGGGGTGTACCAGGGAGCTGAGTGGGTGAAGGTGACTGTTTTGGTTTTAGTGGGAGCCAGTAGATTGAGACAGGAGGAAAGAGTGTTGTAGTAGTCCACAAGGTTGTTGGGATCATCAGACAGGGGGGGAGGAGGTGAGCTGGAGCTTTTTGATTTTCTTTTGGCCTTCTCCTCAGCCTGAGTTGGTTGATGGTTAAAGACATTTATTTTCCCAACTTAAAGGACAAATATGGGAAAAACATAAGGTTGATCTGACTGACAAATTAAACTTACTTGACTTAAATGGACTAAGTGAATTGACGATTATGAACTGTTTTCGTTTCAATTTTACAAGTGAAAAGAACTGAGACTGTGATGTTCATCGTTAATGTTAAATAAATGCCGGCAATGTTTTGAATAATCTTAAGCAGGTGTCGTAGTATTTTCATTCCCCTACTTCCTCTTTGAAAAGTACCTTGATTAAGCACTTGTACATAAATAATTTCACAGTGTGCTAAAGCTAGTGCTTACACTAATGCATCATGATGTTTGTTCAAGCTTCTTATATTTAAATGTAAAGTTAAAAATGTATTATTATCAGTTAGGCATTTTAGTTGCTCAGGTGTATAGTACATACAGGTTATGTTCTCACTGATGTCAATACATTGATGCACATTATCTCCTTCGAGATTTAAATCATCAAAACTCATGCAGTAGTAGAGTTAAACTGTAGATAATTGGGATCACACACATACACAAACAGACAGACACATGTGAACATACATTCATATGTCATATCCCACCTTGACTACTGCAACTCTCTCCTGGCTGGACTCCTGGCCTCGGCGACTAAACCATTGCAGCGTATCCAGAACGCTGCAGCACGCCTTGTCTTCAATTTACCCAAATTCCCCCATGTGACCCCCCTCCTCTGTGACCTCCACTGGCTCCCCGTTGCAGCCCACATCCAATTCAAGACGATGGCACTGGGCTTCAGGGCCATCAATGGAACGGCACCCATCTACCTTCACACACTGGTCAAACCACACGCCCCGACGCAAGCACTTCGCTCCTCTACTTCAGCTGGCTGGCTGGTACCACCATCGCTGAAATCAAACAAATGTCGCTCAGCAAAGTCCCGACTCTTCTCTGTTCTGGCACCTCAGTGGTGGAACGAACTCCCGACCAATGTCAGGACAGCAGAGTCACTTGCCATTTTCCGAAAAAGGCTCAAGACTCACCTGTTCAGATTTCACCTCGACTCTGCAAAGCATGACCCTCTAACACCCCCCCCCCCCCCCCCCCCCAAAAAAAAAAAACCCAACACTACTATGTTCTTACCTATACCACTTTGATCATAGCACTGTTGTTCTTAAGGCATGTCTGCTGAACAACTTCTTTACTCAGACGAGGACCTAACACTATTTTTTAGCTCTTACTTTATCAGCAATGATATGTTGTGGTTTCATTCTTTCGACAAATGTACTTATTGTAAGTCGCTTTGGACATAAGCGTCTGCTAAATGACCTAAATGTAAATGTAATGTTTAAACTTGTGGGAATAGAGAGTCATCATGATAGGTGGTAGACTGCCATGAAGCTACTTCTGAATACAACCTGGTCTCCATAGTGAGTCTTTCTGGAGGGTTTCGTCAGTTGAGGTCTGTCCAGTCACTGGTTGGGTGTCATTTCTAGAGTCGTGGCCATTGTCAGTCAATGAGGTTCCTAAGTCAGTCCGAACCTCAGTCAATGTTCTCTCTTTTTAGGGTTTCGGGTCAGTCAGTCGGGGAAACATATGCTTTGTGTACCTAGATGATATCATCATCTACTCTCCTACAGTGGAACAACACGGTAATGACATTCAAACAGTGCTTGACAGACTACGAGCTGCTAACCTGACAGTGAACATGAAGAAGAGTCAGTTTTTTCGAACCTCCTTGAAGTTTCTGGGCCACATTGTATCCTCTGCTGGGATAGGAGTGGATAATGAGAAGATCAAGGCAGTACAAGATTTCCCCGTCCCACGGAACATCAAAGAACTTCAAAGATTTTTGGGGATGACAGGATGGTACCATCGCTTTGTGCCCCGGTTTTCTCAGATCACTGAACCACTGAATGCCCTTAAACGAAAAGGAGCAAAGTTCATCTGGACCTCTTCTTGTCAGGAAGCATTTGAGACCTTGAAGCAGTGTCTGGTCTCACCTCCAATCCTCGGACATCCTGATTTCAATCTGCCTTTCATTGTGTACACAGATGCCAGTGACATTGGGATAGGAGCTGTCTTGGCTCAACAGACTGGTCTGGGCACTGAACAGGTTCTTGCCTTTGCCAGCCGCACCTTGAATCAGGCAGAGCGAAATTATTCCACCACAGAGCAGGAATGTCTTGCTGTTGTTTGGGCCCTGGAAAAGTGGAGATACTATTTGGAAGGAAGACACTTCTCAGTAGTTACTGATCATTCATCTCTTGTCTGGGTTTTTAAAACCCAGAAGCCAAGCACTCGGCTCATCCGATGGGCGCTTCGCCTTCAGGAGTTCTCCTTTACGGTGGAGTATCGCAAAGGAAAATATAACACTGTGCCTGATGCTTTGTCGAGAGCTCCTGTGGAAGATCAACAACCCCATGCCACTTGTGCTGTGGTGCTGCGTTCAAAAAGAGACACCTCTAGAGACCTCCAGATTACTGATGAAGACATTTGGAGAGCCCAGCAGGGGGACTCGGATGTCAAGAACCTATACAACAAAATCATGGAAACAGGGGAAGTGACTGAAGGTTTGGCTACAAAGTTCACTGTTCTGGAAGATAAGGTATACAGAGTGGTGAAATTACCTCATAAAACCCTGTATCAAATATACATGCCCACTTCTCTCCGTCCTCAGTTACTCGCTCACTATCACGACGATCCTCTCTCTGGCCATTTTGGGAGGTACAAGACCTATAAGAGATTACAAGCTCTTGTATATTGGCCTAGAATGAGCCTGGAGGTAAAAAGTTATGTGCTATGTTGTCAAGTTTGCCAGCTCTACAAACCTGAGACCCGGAAGCCACCTGTAAAACTCCAACAGACTGTGGTACAAAAACCTTGGGAAATGCTGGGAGTTGACCTCATGGGACCCTTCCCCCGAAGCTCAAACGGCAACGTCTACCTCCTTGTTTTTGTCGACTATTACACCAGATGGGTTGAGATGTTCCCACTTCGTAAAGCCACCTCTGAGACAGTATCCCAGATCCTAACAAAAGAAATTCTGACCCGCTGGGGTGTACCATCCTACATACTGTCGGACAGAGGATCTCAGTTTGTTGCATCCGTTTTTGAGGAAACATGTAGCCGCTGGAATCTCAGGCAGAAGAGGACTTCAGCCTACCATCCACAAACAAACCTGACAGAAAGAGTTAACCGAAATGTGAAAGCCATGATTGCCTCATATGTACAAGAAAAACACAAGAACTGGGACAAGTACTTACCTGAATTCCGCTTTGCTCTAAATTCAGCTGTGCACGAGTCCATTGGAGTTACACCGGCAGAGCTCAACCTTGGTCGACCCCTGAAGGGCCCCCTGGACGCTGAGCTCATGCCCCGGCTGTGTAACCCTGACACAACTGCATACGCTACTACAAAACAAATTGAGGAATTCAAGAAGCTGGTGGAAATTAACTTGGAAAAAGCAAAAACAAGACAAAAACACTATTATGATAAAGGGAGGAGAGATGGAAATTTCTCAGAAAAAGACCGTGTATGGATCAAAACTCACCCTCTTTCAAAAGCTGACAAATCCTATGCAGCCAAACTTGCACCACGCTGGAAAGGTCCCTATCGTGTGACCAGAAGAATGGGCCCTCTGAATTTTGAGGTTGTTCTGGAGGACACGGGAGAGGACTTGCGTGTGGTTAATGTGGCGCAGCTAAAACCCTGTTATCCCAGCGCTGAAGAGCTGGACCGGAAACAGCGTCAACAAGTCCTTGACATTTTTCATGAAGACAGTGATGAGGAAGATTTCCTTGGCTTCCCTACCTCTGCTTTGGACACAGGAGACAGGAAAAATTGTTGACAGCCTCCATAAATTAGGAAATAATTCCGGCTTTTCTCAAGGGGGAGGGAGTGTGACAACCCGGAAATTTCGGGGTAACGCCGACGCTCGCCGGAACCGGAACTAGTACCGACGCTCGTTTCCCTTTGAAAAAGCCGGCGGGAGAAGTGTTTTCCGGGAGTCATTTGGAGAGAGAGAAAGAGAGAGAGAGTAGGAGGAACCGGAGCAAGGCTCAGTGCGCGACATAGAACCACGCAGTTAGTCCGTGTTTTGCTCTTTTCGTCGACCGCATCCGTCACCACTCCGCAACTGCCTCCCGTCACCTTTCATCCCTTCATCATCCTCTCAACCCCCACAAGGATATAAACTGGAAAACCAGCTGGAGAACGACGTCATTCACCCATCCAAACCCGACAATAATACCTGACTGACTGACTGTGAGTACAGACCGACGTTTTTTCTTTTTTCCCTGATTTCATTTAACTGACGTTTTTTTTTCTTTTCTTCTCTATTTTGTTTGAGAAACTTTATTTTGAAAAAAAATGAAATGAATGAACTGGTCTTATTTTGAAGAAACTGAACTGAACTTTATTTTTGAAGAACTATAATTTGAATGAACTGATTTTGCTTGAAGAAAACTGAACTGAACTTTATTTTTCAAAAGAAGAACCTATTTTGTGGTCTCCTTAAATTATGGTTGATGATTTTGTTGCATGTGTTGTTTTTCCCCGTTGTTGTTGTTCCAGTTAACACAATGAGATTTAATTTAAAAAGGGTGGTACTATTTTAGGTTTCATCCTTGTATGGTGTGTTTTGGGGACTTTTTTGACTGATCTTAAATGCCAGGAGAGAAACCTGGCTGGCGCCCACCATATTAAAAAAAAACCCAAACCGTCATATAAAAAATGGCGCCCAACGTGGGGCCCCGAATGAAATAAAACCTCATTGAATGACCAAAGATAAAACTGGAAATAATTAAATAAAAAGAACCCACACTTGTGCTGAAGAAAAAAACTTTTTACTCATGTCTGAAACAAAGGAAAACAAAATGGCCACCAATTTGGAGTCTTTACTGTGGGAAATGGAGTCTTCACAGCCAGAACCAGTGTGTACACAGAAAGCGCCTGCAACAACTTACTCTCTGCTGGACATGGATCTTTGTGAATTTTCTGAGTTTGTTAGTCCACTATCACAAAATACGGTTTTGACAGATGACAACAGTGGAAAGGGAGGAGGTCCGCCTGCGGCTTCTTTCCCAAAGGAAATCTCTGACTCTGGGATTCAAAAGCAGCTTCACAAAATGGCTGACGAACAGCAACACCACAGACAGGAACTAAAGGAAAATATGGAGAAAATTACAAAAGAAATCCCTGCTCATACTGAACATGTAACCAAAACACTTGTGAATCTTTTTCAGGACCAACAAAAGGAAATTGTTAGGCATATGGATAAGCAACTTGAATATCTGAGAACGCAGTTTAATGCATCCCTTGGTTGGAGGTTACAGCACCATCATACTGACCTGATTAAAGATCTTTGCTCTGTGCTCACAATGTCTGATGTTATAACTCACCTGGAGGAGGAGCTCTCTCATTGCAAAAACTCAATGCAAACACTGACTGATGAAATAACGGCCACTAAACTTACCACTGCTGTTGAGCACACAGGTGTTCAAACCCATTCTGAGGTTCTCTTGGAAGAAAAATCCCTCCACAGTTCCAACCGACCCCGGTTACAATCCACGATACAACCTGGTATACCAGAAGAAAATTTCTGTTCACCTGGAGGATCCACCATTCACGGGGAAATAAAGTCCAGATTCATGGGAAAAAGCCCTATAAAGCTACCATTTCCGACATTTGGTAAACTAGATGACACTTCTGATCCACTTCAATACCTGGAAAGATGTGAGGATTTTTTGGCTCTCAATCCGCTCTCTGATGATGAGCTTATTGCCACCTTGCGTAATGTGCTTCATGGGACTGCAAGAGACTGGTGGGACGTGGGATGTCATAAAATACACACTTGGAAAGAATTTCATGAGCAGTTCCGTGCTGCTTTCCTGTCGGAGGATTATGAAGATGAGCTGGCGGAAAGAGTGCGCACCAGAGTTCAGAAGGAAGGTGAAAGTGTCAGAGATTTTGCATATAGGTATCAGTCCTTATGTAAACGCTGGAAGCCAAAAATTAAAGAAGAAGAAATAATCAAGATGATTTTGAAAAATATTAACCCCCAACTGGCCAGTCAGCTGAGAAGTAGTGGAGTTACTTCCGTTGATGGACTTGTGCGTCTGGGCCAACAACTGGAGAAGGACCGGGAGAACCAGCTGCAATATGAACACAGGAAAAATGCATTGAAGAAAATAAACAAACCAACTTCTGAAAATGCCCCATTACCACCCAATAAAGATAACCCGGTTCGTTCAAATTATTCCAGTCATAACCAGCCACAACAGGTGTACTGTTGGCGCTGCAAGGGGAGTCACGCACCTGCTTCTTGTCCACAGTGGACCCCTCATAGAGCTTCATCTTCTAGACCTCCACACCAACAGGGCGGGAAAACAAACCCCAGTAAAGAAGGACCTGCCACTCTGGGTTCATTCAAGCCTTCCAGTCACTCCAGTTCTCTGAGGGAAATGTTCCCTTCATTACCAGCAGAAAGCCCTCCCCCCCCTTGCCAATTAATAGTGCCATTGAGCATTGGTTCTTGGAAAGGAACTGCTGTCCTAGACACGGGATCATCTTACACTTTGTTAAATGAAAAAGTCTGGTCAACAGTAAAGCGGCAGCATGATGTGTTGAAACCATGGAGTAGAGGACCCCTGTATCTAGCAGATGGAGAGGGAAGACAGCCATTAGGATGGAGTGAGCTGAAGCTGTTCTTACGGACTCAATTAGTGACCTTACCATGCGTCATTCTGCCAGCACGCAGCCTTGCGTTTCCTGCAGTTGTGGGCCTTGATTTCATGTCTTTAACCGGCCTTCAATTTGATGTCTCTCAGAACAGCTACTGGTTTAAAAACAATTTGGAGCGCAGATATCAGTTCTTGAATCCATCAGAAGCTGGCTGTCCACCTCAGCTTGCTTTCTTCTCCGCTGTTGCTCCTGTCAATCTGGTTTCTCCGCTTCCATATCATGATCTCCTGCAAGCTGCCACTGACAACGCACACCTGGATGATTTTGGAAAGAGTCAGTTGTTAAATCAACTACAGAAAAATTCAGGTGTTTGCAGTGAAACTTTGGGATGTACGGGTGTTCTTACACACAAAATCTTTCTTGCCCATGAGGTACCGATAAAACAGAAGCCCTATCGTGTTTCACCAACCAAGCTTCAAGTTATCAAGGAGCATGTGGAGGACATGCTAGAGAAGGACATCATAGAGCCATCAACCTCTCCTTATGCTGCTCCTGTGGTCCTGGTACCTAAAAAGCAAGACCCAAAACCAAGATTCTGTGTAGATTACAGAAAGCTGAATGCGGCAACACATACTGATGCCTACCCCCTACCTAACATCCAGGAAATACTGGAATCACTAGCCGGAGCAGTCACATTCACAACATTGGATCTCAACAGTGGCTATTGGCAAGTCAGGATGGATCCAGAGAGTCGGGAGAAGACCGCCTTCGTCTGTCCTTTTGGTCTCTACCAGTTTAAGGTAATGCCCTTTGGCCTCAAGAATGCCCCAGCCACCTTCCAACGGCTAATGGAGCTAGTTCTTGGAGACCTACGGGGAAACATATGCTTTGTGTACCTAGATGATATCATCATCTACTCTCCTACAGTGGAACAACACGGTAATGACATTCAAACAGTGCTTGACAGACTACGAGCTGCTAACCTGACAGTGAACATGAAGAAGAGTCAGTTTTTTCGAACCTCCTTGAAGTTTCTGGGCCACATTGTATCCTCTGCTGGGATAGGAGTGGATAATGAGAAGATCAAGGCAGTACAAGATTTCCCCATCCCACGGAACATCAAAGAACTTCAAAGATTTTTGGGGATGACAGGATGGTACCATCGCTTCGTGCCCCGGTTTTCTCAGATCACTGAACCACTGAATGCCCTTAAACGAAAAGGAGCAAAGTTCATCTGGACCTCTTCTTGTCAGGAAGCATTTGAGACCTTGAAGCAGTGTCTGGTCTCACCTCCAATCCTCGGACATCCTGATTTCAATCTGCCTTTCATTGTGTACACAGATGCCAGTGACATTGGGATAGGAGCTGTCTTGGCTCAACAGACTGGTCTGGGCACTGAACAGGTTCTTGCCTTTGCCAGCCGCACCTTGAATCAGGCAGAGCGAAATTATTCCACCACAGAGCAGGAATGTCTTGCTGTTGTTTGGGCCCTGGAAAAGTGGAGATACTATTTGGAAGGAAGACACTTCTCAGTAGTTACTGATCATTCATCTCTTGTCTGGGTTTTTAAAACCCAGAAGCCAAGCACTCGGCTCATCCGATGGGCGCTTCGCCTTCAGGAGTTCTCCTTTACGGTGGAGTATCGCAAAGTAAAAAATATAACACTGTGCCTGATGCTTTGTCGAGAGCTCCTGTGGAAGATCAACAACCCCATGCCACTTGTGCTGTGGTGCTGCGTTCAAAAAGAGACACCTCTAGAGACCTCCAGATTACTGATGAAGACATTTGGAGAGCCCAGCAGGGGGACTCGGATGTCAAGAACCTATACAACAAAATCATGGAAACAGGGGAAGTGACTGAAGGTTTGGCTACAAAGTTCACTGTTCTGGAAGATAAGGTATACAGAGTGGTGAAATTACCTCATAAAACCCTGTATCAAATATACATGCCCACTTCTCTCCGTCCTCAGTTACTCGCTCACTATCACGACGATCCTCTCTCTGGCCATTTTGGGAGGTACAAGACCTATAAGAGATTACAAGCTCTTGTATATTGGCCTAGAATGAGCCTGGAGGTAAAAAGTTATGTGCAATGTTGTCAAGTTTGCCAGCTCTACAATCCTGAGACCCGGAAGCCACCTGGAAAACTCCAACAGACTATGGTACAAAAACCTTGGGAAATGCTGGGAGTTGACCTCATGGGACCCTTCCCCCGAAGCTCAAACGGCAACGTCTACCTCCTTGTTTTTGTCGACTATTACACCAGATGGGTTGAGATGTTCCCACTTCGTAAAGCCACCTCTGAGACAGTATCCCAGATCCTAACAAAAGAAATTCTGACCCGCTGGGGTGTACCATCCTACATACTGTCGGACAGAGGATCTCAGTTTGTTGCATCCGTTTTTGAGGAAACATGTAGCCGCTGGAATCTCAGGCAGAAGAGGACTTCAGCCTACCATCCACAAACAAACCTGACAGAAAGAGTTAACCGAAATGTGAAAGCCATGATTGCCTCATATGTACAAGAAAAACACAAGAACTGGGACAAGTACTTACCCGAATTCCGCTTTGCTCTAAATTCAGCTGTGCACGAGTCCATTGGAGTTACACCGGCAGAGCTCAACCTTGGTCGACCCCTGAAGGGCCCCCTGGACGCTGAGCTCATGCCCCGGCTGTGTAACCCTGACACAACTGCATACGCTACTACAAAACAAATTGAGGAATTCAACTTGGAAAAAGCAAAAACAAGACAAAAACACTATTATGATAAAGGGAGGAGAGATGGAAATTTCTCAGAAAAAGACCGTGTATGGATCAAAACTCACCCTCTTTCAAAAGCTGACAAATCCTATGCAGCCAAACTTGCACCACGCTGGAAAGGTCCCTATCGTGTGACCAGAAGAATGGGCCCTCTGAATTTTGAGGTTGTTCTGGAGGACACGGGAGAGGACTTGCGTGTGGTTAATGTGGCGCAGCTAAAACCCTGTTATCCCAGCGCTGAAGAGCTGGACCGGAAACAGCGTCAACAAGTCCTTGACATTTTTCATGAAGACAGTGATGAGGAAGATTTCCTTGGCTTCCCTACCTCTGCTTTGGACACAGGAGACAGGAAAAATTGTTGACAGCCTCCATAAATTAGGAAATAATTCCGGCTTTTCTCAAGTGTGACAACCCGGAAATTTCGGGGTAACGCCGACTCTCGCCGGAACCGGAACTAGTACCGACGCTCGTTTCCCTTTGAAAAAGCCGGCGGGAGAAGTGTTTTCCGGGAGTCATTTGGAGAGAGAGAAAGAGAGAGAGAGTAGGAGGAACCGGAGCAAGGCTCAGTGCGCGACATAGAACCACGCAGTTAGTCCGTGTTTTGCTCTTTTCGTCGACCGCATCCGTCACCACTCCGCAACTGCCTCCCGTCACCTTTCATCCCTTCATCATCCTCTCAACCCCCACAAGGATATAAACCGGAAAACCAGCTGGCGACCGCATCCGTCACCACTCCGCAACTGCCTCCCGTCACCTTTCATCCCTTCATCATCCTCTCAACCCCCACAAGGATATAAACCGGAAAACCAGCTGGAGAACGACGTCATTCACCCATCCAAACCCGACAATAATACCTGACTGACTGACTGTGAGTACAGACCGACGTTTTTTCTTTTTTCCCTGATTTCATTTAACTGACATTTTTTTTTCTTTTCTTCTCTATTTTGTTTGAGAAACTTTATTTTGAAAAAACTATGAAATTAATGAACTGGTCTTATTTTGAAGAAACTGAACTGAACTTTATTTTTGAAGAACTATAATTTGAATGAACTGATTTTGCTTGAAGAAAACTGAACTAAACTTTATTTTTCAAAAGAAGAACCTATTTTGTGGTCTCCTTAATTTATGGTTGATGATTTTGTTGCATGTGTTGTTTTTCCCCGTTGTTGTTGTTCCAGTTAACACAATGAGATTTAATTTAAAAAGGGTGGTACTATTTTAGGTTTCATCCTTGTATGGTGTGTTTTGGGGACTTTTTTGACTGATCTTAAATGCCAGGAGAGAAACCTGGCTGGCGCCCACCATATTAAGAAAAAACCCAAACCGTCATAAGCTCCCGCCCATTTACCCGATCGGAGCAGGTTCACATCCTCTGAAGCTGCTAGGAGCAGTGTTGGGCAAGTTACTCTAAAAAAGTAACTAATTAAAGTACTAGTTACTTCTCCCAGAAAGTAACTAAAGTAGTTACTGAGTTACAAATTCTAAAAGTAACTAGTTACTTTGGAAAGTAACTATTGCGTTACTTTCAAATCATTTTTAAATACTGATGTGTCAAATAATTTGGACCCCATCTCCATCCCTCTTTGAGGGAACTTAAAATACATGTGCGTGTTCAATTATTTATGATAAATCTGAGTATTATAATGGAATGGATACTCAATACATTACAAACAGAAGTCCACAGTGCACAAATCTTAACAATTTTATTGGAGATATTATAATTACTATTCTTATAGAGTGGATTGGTAAAAATCACACAATATATCTTTTGGAACTTTTGGTTATCTATTGCACCTCAACAGGTCACAACTAAGAAAAATTAAATCATGCTTGTTAAGCAATCTACCAAAAATAAATAATAAATATATTTACTCTTTGTAGTGTAAATTAGGGGGAAAAAAACAGTAGACATACTGTATGTATGTTTTTACGTAATGTTGTGTGCAAGGACAAAATTTTGATTTCAGAGGTGGGGGGACAAAAGTATTTTTAATAAAACTAACTCTTTCAGTTCACTGTGTTTTCTTGTAGTTGTTCTAGTTTTCTATTGCTACGTTTAAGTTTACTGTTTACTGTTAGACTTTGACTTCTAAAGAAGTCTCTTTTGTCCACTTTTCTTGTTTTAGACATCCTGGCTGCGTCTAATTAGCAATCACACACACACACACGCACATACACACACGGAAAACGATTCAAACCCCTGATATTACAATCTTTCTAGCTGACGTCAGGCAGAACAAACTCCCAACTTCCAGTAGCGGACTCCTGTAGGACTCCTGACCGCAGACTAGCAGACCGGTGTGCAAGCAAGAAGGAGTGACAGCGGGGACGGCCAATCACACAGGCTTCAGCTTGAGCGGCCGTTTTCCGCCTGATCGTGCTTGATGCGTCTCTGTTTACTATAGCGTAACATTTGTTTTTTTCTGCCTTCAATTAAGTAACGCGACACATTTTTTGTAACGATAACGGCGTTATAATAATGAGATGAGTAATCGTTTAGATTACTCGTTACTGAAAAAAGTAACAGTGTTACTTATAACACCGTTATTCCCATCACTGACCACAACCCATGTCCTCTTCCACACTTTGCATAATCAAAATGTGAATCCAAAATTTGAAATTACCATCAATGGTATTGAAGTATTTCTATAAAATTGAAGTCTGTTTGACAGTTAGCACCTGCAGACATTCTACCAACACTCATGAGATCATGCCGATTTTGTAGCTTTACTCCTCCTGAAAAAACTGTTTACCTGTTAACCTGTTTACCTCCTTACCCTATAAATGGGTCTATTATATTGTACTAAGATAAACATTTAGTGATAAACAACATGCCAGAGGGAAAACAGCTGTTGATTCTAGTTGTTATAGCATTTACGTTGTTATAGGGAAAGCAATGACATTAGCATGTCCTGTAATGGCTAACATGATGTCAGTTTGATCAGGTGGTTGGAGATCCTCTCACTTTCTAGCTCCTATATCCAAATATATAAGTTTGTTTGCTTATTCAGTGACATTGAAGATCATAATACACATTTCCTTATATTTTGACCGAAGCATTTTTTTTTATTATTATTTTCTCCACAAGCAGCTGGCTACATCACTCTAGCTAGAACAATCCTTCCTGATACACACCGATTTACAGATGTGAAGGCATTTTTACTTGAAAGACAGTGGAATATCTTAAAAATGTTGAATCCGATTGAAATGTTGAGTCGATTGCCTCAATGCATGAATCTATGAAGGCTATAACTCCAACCGTCGACTTTATGGGAAGCATTGGGCCTCATTCACCATGCGTTCTTAAGAACTCAATAAAGAAATGCACCACTTCAACAAACAGGTTTTAGTGCATCATTATTTTGTAAGATTGGTATTAATTTCTTTAATTGTCCCAGAGTTTTTAACCGATAACTGAGCGACCTTTCCAGCTATAACTCCAGCCCCTCTTCCACCCCTGTGAGACACCCACCAGAGGCGCCTTCACAAGCGGTAAAAAACATCCATCCATCTATCCATCTATCCATCTATCTATCTATCTATCTATCTATCTATCTATCTATCTATCTGTCTGTCTGTCTGTCTGTCTGTCTGTCTATGTGTCTGTGTATGCAGTGGCGTCATTAGGCCTATATAATTTTATGTTAATTTATTTTAAAAAATATATATTTTTAATTATTTATATATTTGCAGACAAATTCAATATAATGTGGCCAGAATATGAGTTTAAATAAATAAACCAGGTATTATTAACTTAAATGTGATCATAAATCTTAGTTTCCCTTCACTCAATAGTGGAAGCGGTAGAGAGTCAGAGTCGTTCCATTCATCCATCCAGTCCATTCCACTTGTTCATATAGAGCACGCCCACATCACTGAAATCCCATCCACGTTTTCCCTGCAACCTAGGTTGCACTCGGTACCTGGGTACCTGCAGTGTGTGTACCGGGAGCGGAGCAAACAGAACCGACAAGAGCAGCATTAGGAGAAGAACGTGAACAAGAATTGATATACGAAAGTTTTTCAAGAGAGTAAGTATTCATAACTGCTGATAGTAACAATAAGTTAGCTGCAGCCCCCCAGCTTGATAGTAACAATAAGTTAGCTGCAGCCCCCCAGCTAACAGCAGAAAGTCCCACATAATTGCCAAATGCTCCCTGTTTGACAAATAAAAACCTGGCTTGCACACTCTGTAGCTGAGAGCCCCCTGTACAGGAGGCAGCATGAGCCTCCCTGGCTGTCTGAACCTCTGCGAACCAACAGATCATTGTTGCGAGCGTCAGAGAGAAAATGGAAGAAATCGGGCCAGCACGAGGACCTTACTCACTACCACCGCCTCCTCTCTGACTTCACCTCAACTGTTTCGGCAGCTAAATCTGCCTTCTACCTGGCAAAGATCAACTCTTCTGCCTCCAACCCCAGGAAACTCTTCTCCGTGTTCTCCTCCCTCCTCACCCCTCCTACCCCTCCCTCCCCTTCCTTCCTTACTGCCGATGACTTTGCTACTTACTTTACCAAGAAAGTAAATGACATCAGCTCCTCATTTACGCCTATTCCCTCCCAGAAGACATCTCCCCCAACCCTCAACTCGGATGGTCTTACCAGCTTTACCCCCCTCACCTCTGAAGATGTTCACGCACTTGTTACATCTAACCGTGCCACCACCTGCTCCCTCGACCCAATCCCCTCCTCTCTTCTCCAAGACATCTCACACGACATCTTGCCATTCCTCACCACCCTGATCAACTCCTCCCTCACCTCAGGTGTCATTCCAGCGGATTTTAAGACAGCTACCATGAAGCCTCTCCTTAAAAAACCCACCCTAGACGCTACTGACATCCAAAGCTACAGACATGTATCTCTTCTTTCATTCATCTCTAAAACCTTGGAACGTGCTGCCTACAACCAACTGTCATCCTATCTCTCGCTGAACAACCTCCTAGACCCTAATCAATCAGGATTCAGGACTGCTCACTCCACTGAGACGGCCCTCCTCACAGTGACCGAGTCCCTGCGAGACGCCAGAGCGTCGTCCCACTCCTCCGTTCGCGTTCTCCTCGACCTATCTGCTGCGTTCGACACAGTCAATCACCAAATCCTCCTCTCCACTCTGGCTGAACTTGGCATAACTGACTCTGCTCTCGCCTGGTTTACATCATACCTGACAAATCGCACCTTTCAGGTCACATGGAATGGCTCTATGTCCAAACCCTGTTCTCTGGACACGGGTGTCCCTCAAGGCTCAGTATTAGGACCGCTTCTGTTCTCACTATACACCAGATCACTAGGTTCTGTTATCACATCGCATGGATTCTCCTGCCATTGCTACGCAGATGACACCCAGCTGTTCCTCTCTTTTCCCCCGTCCTCTGACACTCACATTGCAACTCGCATCTCGGACTGTCTGGCTGACATCTCTGTCTGGACAACTGCACATCACCTCAAGCTTAACCTGAATAAAACCGAACTCCTCTTCATCCCAGGGAAAGACTGCCCTCGCATGGACCTGTCGGTCACTGTCGAGGGCATCACAGTATTACCGTCGTCAACTGCGAGGAACCTGGGTGTAATCCTCGATGACCAACTATCCTGCACCCCCAACATCACTGCTGTGGCCCGATCCTGCAGATTTGCCCTCTACAACATCCGCAGGATTCGGACCTTCCTCACAAAGGATGCAACGCAACTCTTGGTCCAAGCACTGGTCATCTCCCGCCTTGACTACTGCAACTCTCTCCTGGCCGGACTCCCGGCCTCTGCGATTAAACCATTGCAGCGTATCCAGAACGCTGCAGCACGCCTTATCTTCAATCTACCCAAATTCTCCCATGTGACCCCCCTCCTCCGTGACCTCCACTGGCTCCCTGTTGCAGCACGCATCCAATTCAAGACGATGACACTGGCCTTCAGGGCCATCAATGGAACGGCACCCATCTACCTTCAAACATTGGTCAAACCTCATGCCCCGAAGCGAGCACTTCGCTCCTCTACTTCAGCTGGCCGGCTGGTACCACCATCGCTGAAATCAAACAAATGTCGCTTAGCAAAGTCCAGACTCTTCTCTGTTCTGGCGCCTCAGTGGTGGAACGAACTCCCGACTAATGTCAGGACAGCTGAGTCATTTGCCATTTTCCGAAAAAGGCTCAAGACTCACCTGTTCAGACTTCACCTCGACTAGCATGACCCACTAACACCCCCCCCAAAAAAAACAAAAAAAACAAAAAAAACCTTACCTATAGCACTCTGATCGTAGCACTGTTGCTCTTGAACTACTAGTTTACTCAGATGAGGACCTAACACTTGTTCTATTTTTAGCTCTTACTTTATCGGCAATGATTCGTTGTGGTTTCCTTGTTTCCTTCTTTTGACAAATGTACTTATTGTAAGTCGCTTTGGACAAAAGCGTCTGCTAAATGACCTAAATGTAAATGTAAATGTAAATGAGATGCGTGCTGTATATCTCTGTGCACGTCTTACCTTTGTTGTTTTGCGGTCAAAAGTTACATTTCAGCTCAAAAAGAACTCTGCTGCAGTAGCTAGCTAGTTGAGCAATGTGAAGGTCCTGGTTGTTTATAGAGTGCACTCTTCATATTATCTTTGGGGTGACTTCCTTCTGGAGCATCAGCTCCAGCATCAGATGCACACCGTGAAACAACTCATTCACGTATGATTATGTGGATAATAATAATAATGACAATAATAATGATGATGATAATACGGTAATAATAATAATAATAATAATAATAATAATAATAATAATAATAATAATACACTAATAATAATCACTCCACCACCCCTATTGACCTGTAGGAGTCAGGGCAGAGGAGCAGAGAGAGTAAGAGGGGAGAAACCTCTACTGGAAAGGTGAGTCTAAAGGATTTCACAGGATAGAGCAGACCCGGCTGCAGAAAAAAATTTAGGGGGGGGCATTACATTTTTTCAGGGGGGCGAAGTTTGGTTGGTGGTGGTTCGTGACCACTGCTACAGTGCGGAGAAGTAATTTTCCTCTTACTAAAGAGGGGCAGCTCATCCCAAAATCTATAAAACAACCAAAATAGTGTAGTGCTGTGTCCATTTATGCAACTCGAGCATTTATTAACTTTAAGAGTTTACCCTGGGTTTTCCGTCCTACGACGCTGGTTCACTTCTTACCGGGATAGATTGCCATGGTAACTTACGCTGTGGAGCTAACCTGCTCCGGAGCAGGTTAATTTCCTGATAAGAGATCAACGTGGAGAAACACACCGCCGACTGACCAATCAGCTGTCTTGGTGCGCGGATATAAAAAAAAAAGAAGCTCGGTGGATCGTGAGAGGGTCTAGTAGGTGAACTATAGAGTGTACAGAGACCGGCAAAACCCTTTTTTTGTCCCTGACGATGTTTTATATGAGAGATACAGATTCTCATCGGAGGGAAAGACTTTTCTTTGTCAGTGTACAGCCGACTTACCACTTTGAATTATGTTTTTATATTTATTTGATTTGCTCCCAAGTCCGTTTTACACCGCCGGGATTGCAGCTGAAAGAATGAGGCTGATATTGTCATAAACCACGTTATAAGAATACATCCAAGCAACACATTCATCATTTTAAAGTTATATGTTTGGCCTTTTATTGCGGAAGGACATCGTAAGAGTTAAAGGGACGAGAGAGAGCGACGACATGATTTAAAAGACGGCCGAAGGGCGGATTTGAACCAGGGCCACTGAAAGGAGTCTCGTCACATGGGGCAGTAACTCTACCACTAAGCTATCAGCGAAGTTAAGGTGATCATGTAATCAGTCAGATCTTGTAGTGTCCTTAAGATGGGGCAGTTGTATTATACTACTAATTCTATTAATACGACTTCCGCATTCACACAGTCGGCGAGTTTTTGCCAGCTGTCCTTCCTGCATTTGGCAGATGAAACGGTTGCCTTTTGCCTGTATTATATGTTTAACTTCTTCGTATTTCTGTTAGATTATGGTTTGCTCCTCGTATGTGAAATACACCGCTCCGCTGCCGTAGACTGATCCATGTATGTGATTGGTCAAATGCTGCAAACGCCGCCTCTTTCATGTGCACGCGCTCATAGCTGGGCAGGTAAACCCTGGGTTGAGTTAACGAGTTGATAGCCAGCTTCGTGTGACCGTTATCTCCAATTGCCTTTGTTAGGGTTACTTAAGGAGGATCTCTGAAAGATACCCTGGGTATGTTGAACTTGCTTCGTAGTACAGGCCCCTGGCATCAACAAACCCTGATGCAGTAGCCCCAAAGTCAGCATTACAATATGATTTTTTTTTTAACATCAGTTAAGGCTTGGCCTCTGACATCATAGACCTTCCTTTATCACTGAACTTATGTGCAGCTTCACAACTTGACTAAGCCAGTCAGCAGGGTACAGCAGCCATGGGATTAGGCCGATCATGGAAAAGTATAATGAGGAGACAAATACATGAGTAAAATTGTCTGTAAAATAAGTGTTTAATATTTTTCAAATTGGCTGTCACTAATCCACACATCACCTCAGTAGGCATTAACATGTCACTGTGCATCAATCCAGGCCTTGAACTCACAACCTCAAACTGTATATAGATCAAGTGACTTTCAAACGCCTTGACCAGTGAATAGTATAGCTCACTTAAATGCCCCAGAAAGTGGGGTTATATCCTTGCTGTAGGGACCCAGGGTTCAATTCCCCTCGCTGCTTCTTTACTGTGTGTCATTTCCTCCTGAAGAAGGGAGTAGTGTAACTAAAGTTTAAAAAAATAAGCACAATTATAGCTGCTGCGCAGCAATGGGTCGGGTCCAGACTATTTTTGGCAACTTTAGGCAATTCTGAGCAACAAACAGGAGAATAGGAAGGCAAGACAGTTGACATTGTAATGTTGCACATTTTGCACCAGTTGAGGCTGAAATCCACAATTTCTGGAACCAAAGACCATTGTCTATCGCACTGAGCTAATTTTATTTATTTGTTTATTTCGGGCATGTACATTTAGTCATCATCACACATCTTGCTCACACAGTAAACATGAATACACATGGCCGAAAGGGAAAGCGGGAGAAGCCGAGGCTTATCTAGTCCCGCCCCTAATTGGCAAGTGGCAACTCAACTGTGGCTTCAATAATTGACTAAGCCATTCACAGTCAAAAATCAGTGTTTGAGGTAAAATTCTGATATGTTTTTGTCAAACATCATCTACCATTACTCTAAAATTTTGTACATTTGTTTCACAAAGGCTACAAGGTATTTTGATGTATTACCATTATCACCCTTGCTGGGGCTTGAACCCACATCGTCTGGCACCAAGAACCAGCTCCTAGCCAACTGAGCTAATTGTCTGGAAGTGCAATCAGCAAGGTATGATATCTGTCAACATGGGAATTGATACTGTGACCTAAAAGCAGAAGTCACAGTTTGTACAGACAGAGCTAAACAGACACATCAGCTCCCTCTGTCTGACCATTGACATGAAGGAACTGTCAACCTGGCTGTGTGAGTGAGTGTGGCGAGTCAGAGGAGTCCCTGATCTACACGTTCTCCTGGATAGCTCAGTGGGAAATGGTACAGACTTAGATTTGGAGGGTGGGGGTTAAAATCCCAGTCACAGCTAATCTTTGCCTGGATCAACAAGATTTGCTGATGAAGGTCTTGCTTTCTTATAATTAATGGTTGTGAAAATAAATTGGTAACAGAACATTTCAGTTTCATTATTTGTATGTCTGATCAGAATGTGTAAGGTAATAGACTAGTATGGTGGACCTGATGACTCAATGCAGCTAGCTGGTTAGCTCAGTCACTACTGCCAGTGACTTTAGACAGGGTGGCAGGGTGTTTAAATACCAAGATGGGCAATTATGTTGCAGTTTGATCAACAGGATCTGGAGAAGAAGAAAAAAACAAATAAACAAAAAAATGGATATGAAAAGTATTTGTATCGGTAGTCACAAGGAATTGTATTTTGCAACATTATTGGTTAGTGTTATCAGGAAGTATTCTCTGGTGAGACAGGATCTTATACCCATGCTTTCAACAATCCCTGAAGACCTCTTTCTTCCAAAAACGGTTCTCTGGATCAAAATAGTTCTTATTGGAACCCTTAGCGTTACCAATAACCCTTTTAAAACCCTTTATTCAGGAAAGGGGTTTTAAAGGGTTCTCTCGATCAAAATGTTTCTTACTGGAACCATTAGTGTTACCAAGAATCCGTGAAAAACCCTTTCTTCGGGAAAGGGTTTTTCAGAAGCAAATGGTTCCAGGTAGAACCTCAGCCCTTGTAGAAGAACCCTATTGGAACCCTTATTTCTAAGAGTGTACAGCTTCACTTCTGTCAACCTGAACACTGAACTCATACTAGGAGAGGTAGCTACAGCAGCTAGGGAGCTACCTCTCCTAGCATAAATGTTTACTCCAGTGTTACGGTTGACTTCGTTGCTGACGTTTCCAGTAGAAGTGAATATCGCTGCTTCCTGCTCACTCCTGTTCGCGTCCTCACTTCTTGTCCGCGTATTTTTTGGGGAAAAATACGGACATCCATGCCGAACACCACAGCTAAATAACTTGTTGTTAACTCAGTGAACCGCCACCCAACACCTGTAATTGGCCAGCTAGTTGCCTTGGTTCGTTGGTTGGATTGGTTGAATTGTATGATCGACAATCCGAGATAGGAATAGTAGAGCGTTGGCCACTCCGAGGTAAAAAAACAAAACCCAAATAATTTAAACAGCTTCCAGCCCAGGGCGGGCACGGCTGACTCTGTGAGCGGGCACGGCCCGCCAATGCCTGCCCATGCCGCCGGGACTGGGATAGAGTAATTTGTGATGCAGGCAGTCTTGGAATTTTATGGGGTGACTTCCTTCTGGATTATCAGCTGTGTTCCTCACTTTACGCATGGATGCACACAGTGAAACAAGAGCTGAGCACATTCACGTATGATTTTCATCAGTGGAAAATAATAATAATAATAATAAAAATAATACATTAATAATAATCACTCCACCACCCCAAACGTTCGCTCACATTCTGTGCATCTCCTGGGGGCTAAGCCCCCCCTGTCCTTAAAACCAAGTGACGCCCCTGTGTGTATGTCTGTATGTATGTATGTATGAGTACATGTTGTTGTGTTTTTGTCGAGAGCAAAACACCGGTTGGTTTTTTTTGATGTATGAAACAATTCTGATGGCGAGCCAGAGTGGAGCAGGACACCGGCTTACATGCGTGGAGGGTGTGACGTCGGAAACACTTTCATCGTGCATCTGGAGAAAGCACATCTATCACATCATACAGATAAGACACAAAATCCCACTACCCAGGTAGATGAACAATTACATGAACAATACACCAAACATTGAAGGACTAACACAAACACTGAATACGGACAACCGTGGACACTGACTAAATTGGGCATTTTTACTTTATTTCTGGACTTAATTGGACTTTGTTTCGTTTATTATTTTGGGCCCATTTTTTCTATTGCATTTGCACTTTGCACTTTAACTCGGTTTTTGATATATAGAGAGAAATATAAATATTGAAGGGTGGCTTTTTGCTAATAAAGAATATTACATGATAGTACATGATAGTCACCTTAGCTTATGTAGAGTAGACATCCGTTGCAATATTAAAGAGGGAGACAACACAAGGACTACTATTTCACAATAATTATTACAACATAAATGAGATTAGATTCAACTTTATTGTTAGTGCGCATGTCACAAGTATAAAGCAACGAAATGCAGTTTGCATTTGTTCTCGGGACAGCTAGACGATGTCACTACAGGGGTCACCCAGATTATTCCAGCATAACCACAAAAACATATATTCTATATTCGTTTCCAATCACTCAAAAGTTTTGCTAATATTGCTGGTGTGCACCTCATCAGTATTGTGTTGAATGCGTGCAATGATAATCTGTCACATAAGTACAACATTCAACACAAATCACTGCACAAGTGCCACCCTGAGATGCTAAAAAGATTGTCTAAAGCTGTAGGCAGGAGGCGAAGACGAGGTTGAAGTCCAAATTATTAAAGTCCTTGTTGGTCATGGAGGAAAGCACGAAGTGACAATTTGAAATTCACGTCATTACCACTTCCGGTGCCTTTAATACACAATTCTAATGGTCCTGGAACTACTCTAAGAGGGATGGTAGCAGGGGCATCCATGCACGCCTGACGCTTGTTTATGGATATTTTGCAGGATAAAGTTCTAATTTCAGGTGAAAACTGGAGAAAGTTCATGGGTGTGAGATGTGTGTATTCCGGTGAAGTAAATGGCACGTGTCACATTCGGAAATGGGCAGAGTCATCAGTGGGAAGAGTTCATCGGTATTATATGGGATGAATCCACATGTTTAACCGTTGGTAGAATTGGAGCTTTGGTCAGCTATCATTCTAGGCAGGTTGATATAAGTGTTTGTAGAAATAATTTGGTCATGTGTGAGAAATGTATCGGGTCCAGTTTCTCGTCTCTGTTGAAGGATGGAGCATCTACTCCAAGTTGTATGAATCGGAGGTGCCCGCAGATAAGGCTCGATGTGACAGGTTTTTGAATCAGTTACATTTGCCCAAGCTTTCGAATGCAGACTCTATCAACTTAGAGAGGCCAATCACGCTAGAGGAACTGAGGGATGCGACGCGAACCATGCAGAATGGTAAATCGCCAGGCATTGACGGGATCCCCCCTGAATTTTACATTACTTTCTGGGAGCAGCTGGGTCCATTTCTGTTGGACATGATTATATTTTCGATCAAAAAGGGCAGATTTTCGAGGGATGGTAACACGGCCCTCATCTCTTTGCTGCTGAAAAAAGATAAAGACCCCACTGAGTGGTCCAGCTACCGCCCGCTCAGCCTTCTAAACTCTGATCTAAAGATTTTTGCAAAGCTTCTTGCCCGCCGCCTCGAGTCCCATATACCATCATTGGTCAATTCTGATCAAACGGGCTTCATTAAGTCGAGGCTGGCAGCTGATAATGTGAGGCGTCTCCTTCACATCATTGATGACGCGACCAACAACAGTGTTCCTATATCGGTGCTTTCGCTTGATGCTATGAAAGCATTTGATCGGTTAGAGTGGTCATTTTTGTGGTCTGTTTTGGAGGTGATGGGCTTTGGCTGCACTTTTATTTGGATGATTAAAACTTTATACTCGAATCCCTCGGCGCAAGTTCTGACTGGTCAAACCTTTTCCGCTCTCTTTCCAGTTTCTAGGTCCTCACGGCAGGGCTGTCCATTGAGTCCTGCTCTGTTCGTTCTGTCCTTGGAGCCGCTTGCTCAGGCGATCTGTCAGTCCACTCTGGTCTTGCCTGTTTCTGTCCATAACACGCCACACCAGCTATCTTTGTATGCGGACGATGTTTTAGTTTTTTTGGAAAACCCTGCACAATCATGTCCACCTCTTTTGTCCATATGTGAGGAATTTGGAAACATGTCTGGCTTTAAAATTAACTGGTCCAAGTCTGCTCTCCTGCATCTGAATGATTCGGCCAAAACATCTATCCTTCCAGCTAACGTTCCTGTAGTACAGCAGTTCAAATATTTGGGAATTGAAATTTTTCCCTCTTTAAATCAGATTGTTAAGTATAACTATTCTCTTGCCCTGAACAATGTCCTTAGGGACATGGACCGTTGGAATAGCCTCCCTATTTCTATTAGAGCTCGGGTCTCTATTATAAAAATGAATGTTCTTCCTAGGATTAATTTTGTCAGCTCTATGGTCCCTCTTCCTCCTCCGTCTGATTACTGGACCAGACTTCGATCTGCAAACACCAAATTTATTTGGAATCGTAAGCGTCCGCGCCTGAAATTGTCTACTCTACAAAGGAGGAGAGAGGATGGCGGTATGGCCGTTCCTAATTTTGAACTTTACTCTTGGTCGTTTGTGCTCAGGCCCCTGCTCTCCTGGTTTGATCCACATTCTTCTGTATCCTGGCGTATGTTAGAAGTTAACACAGTGGATCCCTGGACACTTCAGGATATTCTTTTCATTAATATGTCCAAAAAACAGTGTCAGTTACGTTTCGGTCCTATTATTTCCCATTTGGTGAAGGTTTGGAGATTAGCAGAAACACACTGCCATATTTCTTGCAAGTGGCACATTTTTTCTCCCTTGTTTAATAATAAAGCTCTTTTGATTGGCGGGAGGCTCGTCTGTGCTCCCCAGTGGGAATGCAAGGGTGTTCACCATCTTAAAGATATTTATAACGACCAGGGGCTACTCTCTTTCTCTGATATTAAGGGCGCATTCGGTCTGCCAGGTTCCTCCTTTTTCTTTTATTTACAGCTGAGATCGGCACTCAGGGCTCATGGTGTCCCCTGGCAAAATTCTTTGCCTACCCACCCACTCCGCGAATTGTTTATTAAACACGCCAGAAATAAGGGGATGGTATCCAGGATCTACCATTTTTTGCTGGTAACAGACCTTGTCAAGCTCCCAATAGAGAGGGTTTGGGAAAGTGACTGCCCTATTATAATTCAAGGTTTTAAATGGGGTGATGTTTGGTCCAGCATTAATGAAGCATCTCGTAACCCAGACCATCAGCACATTCATTTTAATTTTTTACACAGAACGTACCTGACCCCCGTTAGACTTCATCATATGAAAGTTATTAATAGTCCTTTGTGTAACCTGTGCTCATTACAGGCCCGGGGTACATTTATTCACATGTTTTGGGATTGCCCGCCCGTGTGTCAATTTTGGAGCAATGTCGCATCCAAACTGTCTGCATTGTCACAAATAACAGTACCTGTATCTGTATGTGTGTTGGTCCTGAACGATCTGTCCACTCTTACTCTTTCCACACTAAATAAGCGTGTCCTTTTCGCCGGTCTGACTGCTGCCAAGAAATTGATTGCGACCCGGTGGAAGCCGCCTCATTCTCTTACTGTTAAGGCTTGGATCCTTTCTTTTCTGGACGTTATATATTTAGAGCTCTCCACAGCCCGAATTAATGGTGCCAATGAGCGGACTCTTAACACCTGGCGTTCTGCTGCAATTTCTTTGAAGGACATGTTGTAAGGCCTTCGCTATTGGCTCTCCTACTTTTGTTTTCCCGGTTGTCTAGTTCCCCCCTGTCTTGTCTTCTATGTGTGTGTGTTTTGTTTTGTGTGTATGTGTCCTTGTATGTTTATGTCTGCATTTGATTTTATATTTTGGTTGTTATATTACTGTTGTTTTCTTTAATTAGTCATATTGTGGTGTAATTATTGCGTTTTTTCTTTATTGTCAATGTTTGTCGAGCTCCCTTGACACGTTTCCCTGTCTTGGGCCATGTTTGTTAATTGTCATGCATAATAATAATAAAAACATTTGATCACAATAAAAAAGGATGGAGCATCCAAGGATGGACGAGATATTGCTAATATGCTTTCTTTTTTCCTTTTTGGTGGATCCGTGGTTTCAGTATTAAGAGGGGGATCTTCCAAAGCAAACTTCTGTGCCCATTGGTTAATACTGGTACTGCCAAGGAGCCACAGAAGTGATAATCCGGTCACAAGCAGCAGCCATGTTGGTGTCCTCCGTCAGCATCTGGCCAGAACAGCACCGCTCCGGGTTGTCCTCCTGCTGGGCTGTTGATCTTCACTGGTCTATGTTGGCATCCCGCTGAGCTGTTGATCTTCTGCAGCGTGAAGAGTGGATCCATGTGGGGTGTCCTTCTCACTTCCCGACAGTGTTGTTGGACAGCATTATTTGAGATGGGCCGGTCCACTTGGGCTGGAGAGCGTTCCTTCGCTTGAACTGCTTCAGGGTTGAAATCACCAGGCTGAAGGTTGTGACAGTCCCCGTCAGTGGGAGGCGTGTGGGCTGCGATTACCTGTTAGTGCAGAGCTTAGACAGAAGAACACAGTTCCTTGCAGAGTTCTCTTGTGATAGAGGAGTTGAAATGGGTGCCTTTGTCGCTGTTAATGCAGCGCAGGATCCCAAACAGGCAGACAATGTCTCTGAGGAGCAGGGTAGTCACTGAGAGACAAACCAACTAGTTAGAGAAGGGATAAAGGGCAAGTTACTAACAGTCTTGACTAACAAGAAATACAAAATGAGAATATAACGTATTTAAAAAGAAAACTAAAGTAGGTTGGGGAAAATTAATTAAAACAGACAAACAACCCAACTAGCTAAAGAAGCGATACTACTAAATAACAAAGGAACAGTGAAGAAAAATTTGAATTTACATGAAAAGAAAGTACTCTTAGCCACGTGGTAAACCAGCAGTCGTGAATCACGGTGAACAAAAGGTTATTAACTAACGGATAAGGAATTAGAGCTGGAATGTTGTGCTCAATTGTTACCTCCGGAACAACTACTCAATTCCAGCAATAATTTCTCACAGTAAAAAAACAACATATTTATGGCCGCAGCGGGCCTTAAATCACAGCAAAACACAAATACACAACATTGACAAACAAGACGTTACAATGAGCTCATACAACTGTCAAACCGGTTATAAACACCTCATTCATTCCATATAACAATCTTTTACAAAGAGAAACACTGAAATCCATAAGATCAAAGAGAGTTTCACCATGCAAATCGTCATACTACAATAGGAATTATGATACTCTGTACGGTAGACTGGTTACTCCAATACACTAATATCCACCTCATATAAGAAACCGTTACACAGAGAAACTCTCAGACTCACAAGGTCACGGAAAATTCCCTCATGCAAAGTGTTCTCATACTACAATAGGAATTATGATACTCTGTACGGTAGACTGGTTACTCCAATACACTAATATCCACCTCATATAAGAAACCGTTACACAGAGAAACTCTCAGACTCACAAGTTCACGGAGAATTCCCTCATGCAAAGTGTTCTCATACTACAATAGGAATTATGATACTCTGTATGGCAGACTGGTTACTCCATACACTAATATCCACCTCATATAAGAATCCGTTACACAGAGAAACTCTCAGACTCATAAGGTCACAAAGAATTCCACTATGCAAAGTGTTCTCATACTACAATAGGAATTATGATACTCTGTACGGTAGACTGGTTACTCCAATACACTAATATCCACCTCATATAAGAAACCGTTACACAGAGAAACTCTCAGACTCACAAGTTCACGGAGAATTCCCTCATGCAAAGTGTTCTCATACTACAATAGGAATTATGATACTCTGTATGGCAGACTGGTTACTCCATACACTAATATCCACCTCATATAAGAAACCGTTACACAGAGAAACTCTCAGACTCATAAGGTCACAAAGAATTCCACTATGCAAAGTGTTCTCATACTACAATAGGAATTATGATACTCTAGTGTCAGACTGATTCACTCCACTAATAATATCCACCTCATATAAGAATCCGTTACATGGAGAAACACTCAGACCCATAAGGTCACGGAGAATTCCACCATGCAAAGTGTTCATATACTACCAATAGGAATCACAATAATCTGTATGGTAGCCTGGTTACTCCAATACAATATTATCCACCTCATATAATAAACCGTTACACAGAGAAAAACTCAAACCCATAAGGTCACTTCATAGAGAATTGCACCATGTAATCCGTTATTACACTACAAAAGGCCTTTTTGCTTAAAACTCACCAGAGTGATTGACTCACTGCAGTCAATCACTGCTATTTGAAATTTAAATCGCGTTACCTGGGTCTATGGAAGATCCGGACCTGAGACAGGGCATTGTGAATATCAGCAAAAGTTAGGAATTTTACAAGAAGCTTCCTTTACCCTTTGAATTTGGCGCCGATTGCTAATATTCAAAATCACTCCCTCCAGTCCAGACGTCCTAGCCCAGGGTTAGCGAGTTGCCGACAACGCCATATTGTTGAAGAAAAACTCTTCAGGTCCAATTATGTGGCTGGTTCAAATGAGGTTTAATCACTGACAGTGGAGAAAAGAAATTCACAGTGTATCCATGAAGCTCCAGTCTCCCGAATGGCCTGGCCGAGGTGGATTTATACACATGTCTCTCTGCAGAGGAAGAGACAATCTGTGGATGTCTACAAGGTGTGACTGTTCTCGGGACAGCTAGACGATGTCACTACAGGGGTCACCCATCGGGCCTTGATCAATGTATGTGAGACAAATGTTACGGAGACAGTTCAGGAAGAGGGACAGATCAAAGAGTCTTTTTATCAAGACGGCAAGGGTTAAACACAATAAACAACAGCTCAGCAGGACATTTGATGTTCTGAGAGAAAGGAATATTAGTATGAGATACAAATAAGAATTGTAAGGTAACACATTTTCTTCTACAGCATCCAACCACAAGTGCATAAGCAGTAATAAATAACATGATACACTATAGAGTGCTTAATATATATGAATGATATATAGTATGCTTTAAGCGTATGTACAGGTTATGAACAGGCTATAGCTATGACTGTTATTACAGTATGTACAGTCGTGCAAATAGTATTTATTAAATAGCATGTACAATAGTTTATAGGTTATAGAGACATTGGTGCACTCATGAAAATCACACACAAACAAACGCAAAATGGATTTTCCATTGCTCTCAGTATATTTACAAATAATACACAAAAAGGGACAACAAGGCTAAACAAAGGCAAACATACATTTGACAACTTCAGTTTCAGTTAGAGGCTCGGGTAACACTTAACAATAAGGGTACATTAATTAACATTTGTTAATGCATTATTAAGCATTAATTAACAGTTAAATAATAGTTTGATAACCATTATAATGTATAACTTAACATGAATTAACATATTAGTAAATGCATTAATAAGCAGTTAATTAATGTGTACTGCTCGGAGTTAATTAATACAGTACTAAGCATTATTAAAAGTTACATACGGTAAATAGTTATCCTTATGTATGCATTACTTAGTATTAGTTAATATTAGGGCCGGGACTTTAACGCGTTAATTAAGATGAATTAATTACACAAAAAGTAATGCGTTAAAAAAATGTACGCATTTTAATCGCACTTATTTTTGCACCGCGGAACGTTTCTCACTGGATGAGTTTCAGGCGGACCGATTATACTGGAGCACCAACTAGCGTTCATGACTTCAGACAACAACAAACCACATTGAACATGAACTGGAAGAAGCTGATTAGACCGCTTTGGTTGGCCCCGTGGATGGGAAATTTTGTTATAAAAAACGAACGGATGAAAGCATGGTTGTGTACAAGCTATAGAACAATGAATTCGCATATCACCGCAGCACATAGAGCCTCAAGTATCACCTCAATGCAAAACATAAAGCAGCTAGCGTGGACGCTAGCGTAGTAGCTAGCGTGGATGTTAGCCCGACTCCGAGTACAAGGACCCACACCCAACCCACACTCCACCAGATGCTATTGCTACACTTAATGGCAAAAGTTGCACTGGTCTGTTGGACTTGGTTGAACAAAAATAAACAATATTTTGTTGCTTAAGCTTATGTATTCAGTCATTATTCAATGGTATACTAAAAATCCATTTAAAAAAAAAAGACTTCTCACTGTTCTCAGGTCAAATTTGTATGCGATTAAAATGCGATTCATTTTGATTAATTAATTACAAAGCCTCTAATTAATGAGATTAATGTTTTTAATCGAGTCCCGACCCTAAAAACTTTTAGAATTTCTTTAGTAATCATTTACTAATAGTGTTTATTTGGAGTGAATAAGCATTAAGAAACGGCTACCTAATACTAATCTACTAATTATTCGCCAATGGTTTACATGTTACCTGGATGGCTCCACGCTGGGAGCTGAGTCCGGGTTGCTGCTGGGGGTGCTGTCCTTGGATCCCTTCGGCCTGATCAGCTGTTGTCTGTCAGGGTCGGAGGGCCTGGGCACAGGTGCCCCCCGTGGCACGGCCTGTGGCTCCTCCCAGCATGGATGGCCCCAACGACGGCGCTCCCTCGACCCTCAGTGCCTTGCCATGTCTCCCTATTGCCAGTAGTATGTGCAGATGTGTGTGTGTGTGTGTGTGTGGGTGTGGGTGTGTGTGCGTGTGCGTGTGTGTATGTAGTATGGAGGGTGGGAGGGAGGGGTTTTCTTTACTGTCTTTCTTGTGTAAAGCACTTTGTGCTGCACACCCGGTGTATGAAAAGTGCTTTATAAATAAAGTTTGATTTGATTTGATTTAATAAAGACCCTTGTCGGTCAATCTATCTATCTACCCACTGTCTGTTAGTCTAAACCTTCTTTGTTATGCGCAGGAGCTTTCTATCATCCTTTATTTTATTTATTGTAGCAGAAATTACTTTACTTTAGCAGTTGGCCTTGATAACCTCCTTGCATCTTTTAGCCTGACACCATTCCCACCTTCTCGACCTGATCATATTCTTCTGGAGCCGCTATTGCGAGCTCGGCAATCGCTGCAGTTTTCACAATAGTAAGTCTGTCTACTGCATACTTCTGTTACTCCATACTTTGCAAGGATTTGGCCATATTCTTCCCCGTCTGGAAAATGGCAATGACTTCCTTGTACCTCTTCGCTCTTTGTACCTCAAGATTTTGAAACATAAATAATGGTATCATCTGCATATAACTGAACTGAACATTCAGAAAAAAAGGAGATCATTAATAAAGAAGTGGTCTTAATGTAGACCCTTGCGGCACACCTCTCTGCTGAGTCAGTAGGTCGGATTTGCAGCCTCTGTAAGCAACACACTGTTTTCTATTGCGGAGATATGCATTAAACCAAAGTAAGGCATGACGGAAAGACCAATGCCATATAGCTTGTCCAAAAGTAAATAAGGATTTACAAGATCAAAAGCTTTGGTGAGATCAATAAAGATTGCACCTGTACAGTTACCATAATCCGAAGCAGAGAAAACATCATTGGTGAATTTTAAAAGAGCAGTAGTGGTGGAAAATTTTGATCTAAAGCCAAACTGATATTGAGAAAGAATATTATTATTGTTAAGATACTTTGACAATTGGTTAAAAATATTTTTTTCAAGTAGTTTGGAAAGTGAGCATAAAATAGAGATAGGTCTATAGTTATTGAGATCAAGTATGTCACCACCCTTGTGAAGAGGGGTGATATGTGCTGATTTCCAAATGGCCGGTATTTCACAGGTAAATAATGATACATTGAACAAATCAGCCAGTGGATAAACAAGAATATATAATATATAATTATTGCTCAGACAATCCTTATAGTAATTTGATTTAGCATGCTCTTATATACACTAGTGAAACACTCACATAAACAACTGAAAAATTATTTGCTCACACACTACTGAAATGCTCTTATACACACTAGTGAAACACTCTTATATACACTAGTGAAATGCTCTCATACATACAAGTGAAATGCTCTCATACACACTACTGAAACACTCATACACACTACTGAAATGCTCTTACACACTACTGAAACGCTCTCACACACACTACGGAAATGCTCTTATACAGACTACTGAAATGCTCTCATACATACAAGTGAAATGCTCTCATACACACTACTGAAATGCTCTCATACACACTACTGAGATGCTCTCACACACACTACTGAAATGCTCTCATACATACAATTGAAATGCTCTCATACACACTTGTTGGGAAGGTGGCAGATAGTATTTCATGGCTGTGTGGATGGCTTCAGCCGGACTATTATATACTTATGGTGCTTGTCCAACAACAGAGCCTCAACCATCTTGTCATTATTTCTAAAAGGGGTACAGAACTCCCCTCCTTAAACCGACACCTTATCTTGGTGGAGTGGTTTGAGCACCTGAATGATCCTAGGAGCTATGTTGTCCGGGGCTTGATGCCCCTGGTAGGGTCTCCCAAGGCAAACAGGTCCTAGGTGACAGGTCAGACTAAGAGGGGTTCCAAAGCCCTCCATGACTGGAAAAAAAAATTAAGGACGTTTACGTCGCCCGGAATGGCGTCACTGGGGCCCCACCCTGGAGCCAGGCCCGGGGTTGGGGCTCACAGGCGAGCACCCGGTGGCCGGGTCCAGCGACTTGGGCCCGCCCTCCAATAGGCTCACCACCTGCAGGAGGGTTCAGAAGGGTGCGGTGTGATTCGGGTGGCTGTCCTGGGCTTGTGCCCCGGCGACACAATCCCCGGACAGTGACACTAGCCATGGGAACATGGAATGTCACCTCGCTGGGGGGGGAAAGAGCCTGAGCTAGTGCGGGAGGTTGAGCGCTACCGGCTAGAGATAGTCGGGCTCACCTCCACGCACAGTCTGGGCTCTGGAACCCAACTCCTTGAGAGAGGCTGGACTCTCTTCTACTCTGGAGTTGCCTGCGGTGAGAGGCGTCGAGCTGGTTTGGGCTTGCTCATAGCTCCCCAACTCAGCCGCCATGTGATGGAGTTTTCCCCAGTGAACGAGAGGGTCGTTTCTCTGTGCCTTTGAGTCGGGGATAGGCAGAGATGGACAGAGTACTTGACCCCAGTACTTGAGTAAGTGTACAAATACTATTGGTCAAAATTTACTCCGTTACAAGTAAAAGTAGCTCAGTCGACATGGTACTCGAGTAAGAGTAAAAAAGTACTTGCTTTTAAAGGTACTTAAGTATCCAAAAGTACATGCTTTTAAATTTACTTTAAGTAAAAGTAAGAGTAAGAGTAAATTTCAAATAAAATGGATGGTTCTAGGCTTAACATAGTTAATAAATATTTGTGTAAAAAAGTATTTGGGGGTTCATGTCTTCCTGCACCACCAGTAAATACCAACCACTGCTATGCGCTATACAGTCACACAAGATAAGGAAAATAATACAATACATATACCTTTAACTAGTATGACTAGATTAACATAATGTATCGTACAGTGTAATATTGCCAAGGAAACTGCACTGTCGTAACTATGTCGTATGCACTGTGATAGGTTTCCTTCTTTGACAAACACAGCTTGTGTCCAATAGTATTTTTTAGAAAAACAAAGAGCAGACCTGAAAGTAACGAGTACTTTTCAGCCTTTCTAGAAATTAACTTGAGTAAAAGTAAAAGTATTTGTCTTGGAAATGTATTCAAGTAAGAGTAATAAGTACCAAAGAAATCTAATACTCAAGTAAAGTACAAATCCTCTGGATATGTACTTAAGTACAGTACTAAGTAAATTTACTCCGTTACTGTCCACCACTGGGGATAGGTCTCTCACTGTTGTTTTGGCCTACGGGCCAAACAGCAGTGCAGAGTACCCGTCCTTCTTGGAGTCCTCGGAAGGGGTACTGGAGAGTGCTCCAACCGGGGACTCCATTGTTCTACTGGGGGACTTCAATGCTCACGTGGGTGATAACAGTGTTACCTGGAGGGGCGTGATTGGGAGGAACGGCCTCCCCAATCCGAACCCGAGTGGTGTTCTGTTATTGGACTTCTGTGCTAGTCACGGTTTGTCCATAACGCACACCATGTTCCAGTATAAGGGTGTCCATCAGTGCACGTGGCACCAGGATACCCTAGGCAGGAGGTCAATGATCGACTTCGTGGTCGTGTCATCTGACCTCCGGACGTATATTTTGGACACTCGGGTGAAGAGAGGGGCTGAGCTGTCAACTGATCACCACCTGGTGGTGAGTTGGATCCGCTGGTCGGGGAGGAAGCTGGACAGACGTGTTGTGAGGGTCTACTGGGAATGTCTGGTGGAACCCTCTGTCGGAGAGGTCTTCAACTCTCACCTCTGGGAGAGCTTTGACCAGATCCCGAGGGAGGCTGGGGACATGAGTTCGAATGGACCTTGTTATCTGCTTCCATTGTTGATGCGGCTGTTCAAAGCTGTGGCCGTAAGGTCTTCGGTGCCCATTGCGGCAGCAATCCCCAAACCCGGTGGTGGACACCGGAAGTAAGGGATGCTGTCAACCTGAAGGAGTCCTACCGAACCTGGTTGGCGTGACGGGTACCGGCAGGCCAAGCAAGCTGCAGTGCAGGCGGTCACTGAAGCAAAGGCTCTGGTCTGGGAAAAGTTCAGGGAGGTCATGGAGGAGGACTACCAGTCGGCCTCCAGGAAATTCTGGCAAACCATCTGGTGCCTCAGGAAGGGGAAGCAGCCTTCCACCAACACTGTTTACGGTGGAGGTGGGGAGCTGTTGACTTCGACTGGGGATATCGTCGGGTGGCGGAAGGTCTACTTCGAGGATCTCCTCAATCCTACTGACACGCCTTCCATAGTGGAAGCAGAGGCTTGGGACTGGGAGGTTGATCCATAACCCGGGCCGGTCACTGAGGTAGTTAAGAAGCAACCTGGTGACAAGGCACCAGGGGTGGATGAGATCCGCCCTTGGTACCTCAAGTCTCTGGATGTTGTGGGGCTGTCTTGGCTGACACATCTCGCAACATCACGTGGCAGTCGAGGACAGTACCTCTATGCTGGCAGACCGGGGTGGTGGTCCCTATATTCAAAAAGGGGGACCGGAGGGTGTGTTCAAACTATCGGGGGATCACACTCTTCAGCCTCCCTGGTAAAGTCTATTCCAGGGTACTGGAGAGGAGAATTCGGCCGATAGTCTAGGAGGAACAATGCAGATTTTGTCCTGGCCGTGGAACACTGGACCAGCTCTATACCCTCTGCAGGGTGTTTGAGGGTTCATGGGAGTGTTGGGGTTGTAGCAGGAGCAGATTTGGTTATCAACAGTTAATTATTAATATCAATATTATTATCGGTATTAATAATTATATTTAATATATTATCATGATATAATCATGAATAAACGGGGCACCACCCTGGGATCAGGGAAAAGATAACCTAAAACTGTATTCAGTCTCAATATAAAGGTTTTATACTCACATGCCAATCATCGTGATCATTGGCATAGAAGCATAAAAACAATCTAACAATTAAAAAGGGCGTGAAATTCAAGCACTAGCCTTCACAACCTGCTGTTATCCAGTGACATATACACAACAAGCACAAGAGACTGCTAGTTATAATATAATAAGATTTATTAAAATCAGTAATAATGATCACAATCAATAACACTGCAATTAACAAAGCCTTATTACCTAACTACCTAACACACAAAACTAAGCTAAACAGAAGGAGAGACACACGTGGAGGGTGTGTGTGTGTGTGTGCGTGCGTGCGTGCGTGTGCGTGTGTGTCGAGAGAGAGAGAGAGAGAGCGAGAGAGAGGGAAGGATGGCTATGTGCGGCCACCAGATTGAGCTATTCCTCACAGCGTTCAGGGGCGGAGCCACTGACGTCCGATGGGGTAGCGAGAGAGAGAGAGAGCGAGAGCTATGGCCGGATGCAGCCACCAGATGTAGCGATGTCCTTAGCGTCCGCCGGGAACAGCTGGCGTAGGACACGTGTGTGCGGCATATATGTGTGTGTGTGTGTTAGCGGGACACAAACAAAGAGAGAGAGAATGCGCGAGCGATATTCTGAGGCTCAGAAGGCGTGCCGCTATCACACGGGCACGCGTGAATGAACTGGCGTTTATTCCGCGAGACCGGTCTTTTAACTGATAGTAGAGGCTTTCTGATCTTGCGAATATGGCGGAGGTTAGTCGAAAACACTGTTACAGAAATCAACCCAGCGGCGTGGGTACACGATCAGCATTCAAATACAGCAGCACATGAACAAACGGACTCGGCGGTCCGCGATCAGAACTTACAACACATTAACAAGAATTACAAGCATGTCCTACACTATCGAATCTCTGCTTCTGCCCAGACAAATAGCCTCTTACTTTTGTCGATGTGAGATGCGTCGATGTGAGGGTTCCGTCCCGTGCGGTGATGGCGTTCCTTGACACCGGCAACGGACGGCAGTTCGTGGGCGCTCGTTCAGCGCTGGATCCAATTAGTTGAAGAAAACCGTTCTTCCTTCTGCAGGCAACGATGAACAATCGCGGGGCTCGGCGATTTAGTCAGCTGATTTCAGACAAAGACGGGTCGAGTTCTCCGTTCTGCTGGCAGCTGGGACGAAGAAAGTGTGTTCTTCCTTCCGCGGGAACAGGAGAGTCGCGCTGTCGAGTAGAGAAAAAGAGGGGTAAAACAGTCTGTTGCTCGTCCAGCGAGTTTGGGGGAAAGTCTGCGGCCTAGGACGAAGGAAAACGCTGCAGACGTAATGTTCACCTCCTGTACTTGGGTCACGGTGGAGAGAGGGCGTTTCTCAGGTGGCGCCGGATTATATAGCTTAGGCCGCTCAAGGGGACCCCCCGGGGTTCCCTGAAGATTGCCAGCCAATAGGGCACCAGTTGTGTGACGCTGCCATTTTAGGGGACCCTAAAATGGTGGTTGTAGTTTTTTATCTCCTTTGTCCCTTTGTCCTGGCCGCATGTGTAGGCTTTTGTAGGCCGCATTGTGTAGTCCTACCAGTGAGGTCCCCAACAGGAGTTTGCCCAACCAGTCCACATGTGTTTTGCGGACCTGGATAAGGCATTCGACCGTGTCCCTCATGGCATTCTGTGGGAGGTATTTCGGGAGTACGGGGTCGGGGGCCCTCTGCTAAAGGCTGTACAGTCCCTGTACGACCGGAGCAGGAGCCTGGTTCGCATTGCCGGCAGTAAGTCAGACCTGTTCCCGGTGCATGTTGGACTCCAGCAGGGCTGCCCTTATCACCGATTCTGTTCATTATTTTATGGACAGAATTTCTAGGCGCAGCCATGGGCCGGAGGGGATCTGGTTCGGGAGCCACTGGATTTCATTCCTGCTTTTTGCTGATGATGTGGTCTTGTTGGCTCCTTCGAGCCAGTACCTCCAGCATGTCCTGGGGCAGTTTGCAGCCCAGTGTGAAGCAGCTGGGATGAGGATCAGCACCTCCAAGTCTGAGGCCATGGTTCTCGACTGGAAGAGGGTGGCTTCCTCCCTCCCAGTCGGAGGAGAATTCCTGCCTCAAGTGGAGGGGTTCAAGTATCTTGGGGTCTTGTTCATGAGTGAGGGAAGGATGGAACGTGAGATTGATAGGCGGATCGGTGCGGCGGCCGCAGAAATGCGATGGCCGCAGAAATGCGGTCTTTGTATTGGTCTGTCGTGGTGAAAAGACAGCTGAGCGAAGCTCTCGATTTATCGGTCAATCTACGTTCCTACCCTCACCTATGGTCATGAACTCTGGGTCGTGACCGAAAGAATAAGATACCGGATACAAGCGGCCGAAATGAGCTTCTTCCGCAGGGTGGCGGGGCGCCCCCTTAGAGATAGGGTGAGGAGCTCCGTCACGCGGGAGGAGCTTGGAGTAGAGCCGCTGCTCCTCCACATCGAGAGGAGCCATCTGAGGTGGCTCGGGCATCTGTATCGGATGCCCCCTGGAAGCCTCCCTCGGGAGATGTTCCAGGCATTCCCCTCCGGGAGAAGACCCAGAGGAAGACCCAGGACACGCTGGAGTGACTTTGTCGCCCGGCCGGCCTGGGAACGCCTTGGGATCCTCCTGGAGGAAGTGTCTGGGGAGAGGGAAGTCTTGGTGTCCCTGCTCAGGCAGCTGCCCCCGCGACCCGGCCCCAGATAAGCGGAAGACAATGCCTTGATGGATGGAGTACAGAACTTTGGCTTGCCCTTAAGGGTCAGATGGTATGGAAAATATAAATGTTGCCTGTTTAATGTTGGAAAGAAGAGGATTGAACAGTGTTATTACAGGTGTATCAGCACACAACCAAAGGATTGAGAGACTATGGGCAGATCTCAATAGAGTTGTATCTGGACACTTTATAAACATCTTCAACTTCAACAATGAACTACATTTATTTTGTCTGCATTAAGTTTATTTACCAAGGATTGAAAGAGCAATTCATCAATCAATGGAACAACCATGGCCCCTCCACACAAGGGGGGCAGACACATCTTCTGCTGTGGCATTCAGGTGTCAATAATGCAGGAATCCATCCAGCTATAAATAGCATTAATGAAGAAGGGCCATTACCTGAACTTTAAACCAATAATAATGTTGTTATTACAGACATGGATGTAACCATTATTGAGAGCGAACCCACTTGAAAATGATTGGAACCATGGAATAGATGTTTTTTCTTCGCTTCTGCACATTCTTTAGTGAATAACATTGGAGTTATTTTAAGGTTTGTTAATACATTTTCTTCACTTGTGCAGTGTATTCCGTGAATTAAAGTTTTGTTAAAACATTGTAAAACATCTTGTGAAAAATGAATGAGCATGATTGGCAGCACGGTGGTGTAGTGGGTTGCCTCATAGCAAGAGGGTCCTGGGTTCAATCTCGGGTCGGGTTCAGGTTCCGTCTGTGTGGAGTTTGCATGTTCTCCCCGTGTCAGCTCCGGGTTCTCCGGCTTCCTCCCACAGTCCAAAGGATAGATGCAGGATAGTTTGATTGATGACTCTAAATTGCCTGTAGGTGTGAATGTGAGAGTGAATGGTTGTCTGTCTCTATATGTTGGGCCTGCGACCTGTCCAGGGGTGTACCCCGCCTTCACCCAATGTCAGCTGGGATTGGCTCCAGCCCCCCCGACCTTGAATACAGGATAAAGCGGTAGACGATAGATGGATGATAAACATTTGTTCAAAGGAATGAACATTCAAAGACAGGACAAGAGAGACATTGACTTAAACAAGCAGAGGGAGAAAAAGACAAATAAGAGACAGAAAGTGAGGCACAGAAAGGAATACAAAGCATATGTTCAGCTTAATTGTTTACACATTTTTCGATTAGTATTACGTCTTTGTTGAAATGGTCATGCTGCTGTGTCCTGACTCTGAAATAAGAATGGAACAATCAGACCACATAAAAACAGCCAGTACAATATAAGTCATACTGCTATAGGAAACACAATACCAAATACTAACCAACACCCCCTATCAATATTATATCTATATATTTATCACTGATGACGTGCCCAAGTACCACCGTGAGGTGTATTCAAGTTCTTTCACATCTGGCTTAGCCAGTGACCTCCGGCAAAGGCTGGATGACGTCCATGAAAAGAGTGGTGACAACTGGAGAGACAGTGGACAGTTCGAAGAGATGGCAACCAGGGTAGGAAAGGCTAGCCCCCTGACCTACAGCTGCTGCGAGGGGGCACCCAAAATCTTGCTACGAAAAACCCTACAGAAAAATACCCACAGGGATGCCCGAGAGGGGGGGAGGATGAGCATCCCAACCGGAAAGAATGACTGGTAATGACCCAAGCAAACAGAAAATGGATTACAAGCGCAGTCTGCATATGCGGCAAGGTCTGCAAGAACTTGAGAGGTCCACATCGATCCATAAGGGCCTTTATGGATGACTGGTGTAACCCGGGTGCAGGGAGCAGCCTTTTCTGTTTCCCTCTTCCTTAATATCGCGGTATTACCTGAACTCCCACAACGTCACCAATCACACGTGACGGTCACGGCCAATCACGGCCGAGAATTAGTAAACGGAAGCCGCCGTAAATTCTGGTCTCTTCCGGTCCACACGCGTCGGTGGTTCCGTGCTGCAGGTGAGGTGAATTGTTGGTGTCCTGAATTCTCAGCTTAAATTATAGTTTCTGCTCGCTAGTTCATATGACGGTCCTCTAACCACTTAGGAGCCGACCACTGCTGGGTCCGCTGCGGGGTTCTGGGGGGTTTTGACAGTCTGCACCGAACTGGTGAGTGTTGATTGTGTGTAGCCTGTTAGCGCTATGTGTATGATGCTGCCATTAGCATTTTGCTAGCGGTTAGCCTTTTGAGCGCTGCTAGTTATTCAGTGCTGCTAGAGGGTAAATGGGTAAATGTATTAATGTTTGGGTAAATGTATTCACGTTTAATGTGTCTGAATCATGATACTGATTAATGATGTGATTATGTATGAATGTATATTTATTATGGGTAGCTAAACAAAAGGTGCCTGTATTTATATTCATTTTGATTGATTGTTTAATGAACTTTACCACTTAAGTATTTTGTATTAATTAACTTATTAAGTATTTGGTATTTATTTGAATCTAGTTATTTAAATACTTATCCCACCATGAGATAAAGTGTGCACCTGAGATTTACTATGCTCTGGCCCTGTTTGTGTAGGCCAGGTGGCAATGGAGACGATGATGATGATGATGATCATGTGATGATTGTGATGGCGAGCTACCCAAGAGTCTTGACTGAAAAGTGATCAGTGATTCCCCCCAGTTCACTCTGTTCCTGCCGGGTCAGGTAGGAGGCTCCCTGGAGTCAGCCAGTACCCTTTTGCACCACACATTCCCCACACACAACCCCCAACGAGGACTCAATTCAGACTTTGGGGGTGGGACGCTGGGCTCTGAAGAATAAAAGTTGTGGGATTTCTTTTGATTTAGTTTTCTTTTCTTTATCCTCAATTTGAGTAGATGAGTTGTTTATTTATTTTTTATTTAAATACATATATATTTTCTTTAAGTTATATTTACAGTAATTTTGTGTTTTCATTATTTGTGTTTCTAAATACATGGTACCTATTTTCCACGCAACTACCCCGTCTCTGTGTGGTGTTTCCATTACTCCATTCCTCCCTGAGCCGAGCTAACTTCTTCTGTGGATCTAGCCTAATATTAATAACTATTATCAAAACTGTACATTTATACATGCTACACTTTACAGTGATGACCACATCTGTTCCTGGGTGCAGATGGCTTGAACGGCTCATCACATGGTCAAAGATGAGCTTCAAGCCAGCGAAGTCCAGGTCTCTAGTCCTGAAAAAAGGAAAAGTGGCCGACCGTTTCCACTTTACCCTTGGAGGGACCAAGATTCCAACGGTGACCGAAAGACCTGTCAAGAGCCTGGGCAAAATCTTTGACAGCTCCCTGAAGGATGCAATGGCTTTGCAGCACACCAAGAGCGACCCGACTTCTTGGCTCACAGCCATTGCCAAATCTGGTCTCCCAGGAAAGTTCAAGGCCTGGATTTACCAGCACGGAGTCCTGCCTAGAATTCTTTGGCCCCTGTTAGCCCCTATGAGATACCAATGACAATGGTAGAGGCACTAGAGAAGACCATCAGCCAGTTTCTCTTGAAATGGCTGGGTCTCCCTCGGTCCTTGAGCAGCATTGCCCTCTATGGTCATTCCACCAAGCTGCACCTACCTTTCAGTGGACTATCAGAGGAGATCAAAGTCAACCGCTCCAGAGAGGTGATGATGTACAGGGACTCTGCAGATGTCAAGGTGGCCTCAGCAGGAATTGTGGTCAAGACTGGGAGGAAGTGGCAGGCACAAGAAGCCGTAAGCAGAGCGGAGGCACAGCTGAGGCACAAGACCTTGGTGGGTAACGTACCAATGGCGGGGGCAGGCCATGGTAGCTTTCCCAAGCCTCGCTACGATCGGGCCCGCGGCAAGGAGAAGCGTCAACTGGTCCAGTATGAGATTCGTGCAGAGGTGGAGAAAGTGGAGGAAGAGGGGGTGGAGGAGTGGTGGTGCAAGCTGTGCCAGAGGAGGGGCACTTGGAGCACATCCTGAGTTGTTGTCTAAAGGCTCTAGGGGAGGGGCGGTATCGCTGGCGCTATGACCAAGTTTTAAAATCCTTGGCGGTTTCCATCTGCACAGCGACAAAAAGCAGCAAGTCCCAGGTTGCTCCGAAGCAGTCAATCACCTTCATCAGAGCAGGGCAGAAGGCAAACCCCCAGCCCAACTCCACAGGAGGGCTACTCACCACCGCTCGTGACTTGTGGCTCCAAGTTGACCTGGGAAGGCAACTCAAGTTCCCAGACAACATTGCTACCACTTCACTCCGCCCAGACATTTTTTTAACATCGGAGTAAACCAAGCAGTGCTACTGGAACTTACAGTCTCCTGGGAGGACCGGATTGATGAAGCTAATGAGCACAAGAGGGCCAAATACTCAGAGCTCACCACAGAGTGCCAGAGCAATGGCTGGAAAGCCCACTGTGAACCAGTCGAAATCAGGTGCAGAGGTTTTGCAGGTCACTCATTACAGCGAGTGTTCAAACTCCTTGGAATTAGAGGACTAATTGCAGTCAAGGAATTTATTTGTAATTTATAATCAGAATCTTTGTCAGGTAGGACGTTGATCCACATCTCCTCTTTCTAACTGTTATTCTATGGCTAAAATTATTGCCTGTTTGTGCGTAGTGTGGAAGAAAACTCTTCAGGTCCAATTCTGTGGCTAGATCAGATGTGGTTTAATCACTGACAGTGGAGAAAGGGCAATACCACGTTGCGCACAGTCCATTCTGAATAGTGTGGGGCAAGGGAGAGCTTTATAGACAGAACCAAAGGGGCAGGTCTAAACAGTGGATTTACATAGATTCAATATGCGTCTCTCCTAAGAGGAAGCGACGTCCCGAGACAACAGAAAGGTGTGACTTCCCTCAGAACAGCTGGGTTCTTTCTACATAATGTCACAACAGGGGTCATTCATGAAGGCCTTGATCAGTATGTGAGATAAAGGTGTTTCGGAGACGGTCCAGGAAGGGGGACAGATCAAAGGGTCTTTTCATCAAGAATAACAAGTCAACCACAATAAAATAGGGGCAGCAGGACATTTGATGAGTACAAGAGAAAGGAATATTAGTATGAGATTAAAATAAGAATTGTAAGGTAACACATTTTCTTCTACAGTAGTCAGGTGATATGAGCATGAGTGCCATATGATATGAGATAATTTCAGAGGACATTTTGACATCTGTGTTCTGTACATCTTGTCTTAATAAGATAGGATCTGACCCGTTTTTTGTCTACGGTATGATTCCTCCTCCTTAAAAGGGAGATCCCTGCTAGACTCAGGGTTGTTCCTGCTGGCTCTGAGCCCCTCTGAGTCCCTCCTGATGAATGGAGAGAGCGCTACTCCGGCACCGGCAGCGGGTGTGTTCACGTTTGCCAGAGTTTTGTTTGTTTATACTGTACCACCCCTTGACCCTCCACTGCATCAGTGGCTCCAGTTTTCTCCCACTTGTGTTTGATCAGATCCAGGGGACCCTGAACTGGCCAACCGTAGAGCAGCTCGAATGGTGAGAATCCAGTGGATGCTTGGGGCACTTCCCTGTAGGCAAAAAGGAGGAAAGGTAACCACTTATCCCAATATTTTCCTGTATTAGAGACAAACTTCCTTCCATCCGCTTCAGTGCTTGATTAAACCTTTCAACAAGGCCATCTGTAAGGGGTGGTTCTAATGGCAGTAATGCCCAACTCCTTATGCAGTTGGCTCATCAGACGTGACATAAAGTTGGTCCCTTGATCCGTCAAAATCTCCTCTGGAATGCCTACACGAGTAAAGAGCTGGACAAGAGCACTGATGAGTTTTGGATTGGTTGCAGACCGGAGAGGAAAAGCTTCAGGAAATCGAGTAGCATAATCACATACCACCAGAATGTACTGATGTCCTGCTGAGCTCTTCTCTAGCGGCCCCACAATATCCATTGCAATGCATCTGAAAGGGGTGGTAATCACAGGCATGGCTTGGAGTGGTGCTCGGTCTCATTTACGGACAGCACTGTTTTTTTGACACTCTGGGCATGTTTTGCAATATGTCAGTACATCAGTGTACATGGATGGCCAAAAGAACCTACAGGCTAGCTGTAAATATGTCTAATGGTGACCTAAATGTCCTTCCCAAGGACTGGTGTGTGCAAGATGTAGTACAAGTGATCTACAGCTACTAGGCACCACTAACCTCCTGCTACCTGGTTCCTCCCCCTCATATAGTACATCATTGTGAAGTGTATACTTTGCCCCACCCACTTGAGCTGTGTGATTAGCAGAGGATAAGACTTTTGTCAACAGAGATTTTAACAATGGGTCAACATGCTGTAACATAGGGGGTGGGTGGGTAGCATGGGGGTGCAGGTTAGTTGGTCATTGAGGATCATTGAGGATTACACCCAGGTTCCTCGCAGTTGACAAAGGCAATATTGTGAAGTCCTCGACAGTGACCAACAGGTCCATGCGAGGGCAGTCTTTTCCCGGGATGAAGAGGAGTTCGGTTTTATGCAGGTTAAGTTTGAGGTGATGGACGGGGATGTCAGCCAGACAGTCCAAGATGCATGTTGCAATGTGAGTGTCAGAGGTTGGGGGAAAAGAGAGGAATAGCTGGGTGTCATCTGCGTAACAATGGTAGGAGAATCCATGCGATGTGATTACAGAGCTAGTGAGCTGGTGTATAATGAGAACAAAATTGGTCCTAGTACTGAGCCCTGAGGGACACCAGTTTCCAGAGAACAGAGTTGGACATAGAGTCATTCCATGTGACCTGAAATTTCTCAGGTATGATATGAAGCAGGTTAGAGCAGAGTCAGTGATGCCAAGTTCAGCCAGGGTGTAGAGGAGACTTTGGTGGTTGACTGTGTCGATTGCAGCAGATAGGTCGGGGAGAATGAGAACGGAGGAGTGGGATGAGGCTCTGGTGTCTTGCAGGGACTCAGTCACTGTGAGGAGGGCCGTCACAGTGGAGTGAGCAGTCATGGATCCTGATTGTTTAGGGTCAATGAGGTTGTTCTGTGAGAGATAGGATGACAGTTGGTTGTGTCCAGGGTTTTAGAGAGGAATGAAAGAAGAGAAACAGATCTGTAGCTTTGGATGTCAGCAGCGTCTAGGGTGGGTTTTTTTAGGAGTTGCTTCACTGTAGCTGTCTTGACAGCTGCTGGAATGAGAACTGAGGTGAGGGAGGAGTTGACCAGGGTGGTGAGGAATGGCAAGAGGTCGTGTGAGATGTCTTGGAGAAGAGAGGAGGGAATCGGGTCAAGGAAGCAGGTGGTGGCACGGTTGGACGTAAGTGTGTCACAGTGAGCGGGGTAACAGAGAGTGCTGAGATGCCAGGACCTCGTGAAGACAAGGTCAAGTTGGTTCCCATCCCGGTGGGTGGGTGGAGAGGGTGGGAGTGTGAGGTCAAATGTGAAGAAGCAGTCAATGAATTCAGATTGCAGAGTGCAGCTTTCCTGGGTGTATTTTGAAATCACTGAGGACCACGTGTGGTGTGCTATCATCAGGGGAGCAGCTTAGGAGGGCATCCATCTCATCTAAAAAGTTACAGAGAGGACCTGGTGGGTGATAGAACACTACGATGTTGAGCTTGAAAGGAAGGGTGACAGAGATGGCGTGTAATTAAAGTGCAGATTGGGGTAGGTGGTCCAGGGTAAGGACCTGGTAGGACCATCTGGGTGAGATAAAGGGCCCTAGTTTCGTAGACCAGGCGCAGTCAGCTTTCAGCACAGTCCGCCTGGACTTTGCAAGTTTCGTGCACCGCGCAGGCTCGTGCAGGCACACCTTCCGTCTCGCCCACCGCCGCAAGTGGGAAAGAGGGAGGAGAAGAAGGCGTGAGTGGGAGACGAGGAGGAGACGAGGCGTGGACTGGGATTAATACAGCCGATTCAGATCTTCACCAATCAAATGAGCTCCTCTCCTCTCCTTTAATGCGTTAGGGGAGGTTCAGTGCAAGTTCCGTCACTTGACAACCCGATGACAGAAGCAGCGCCGCCGCTCCCACCACGCGCATCACGCGCTGTGCGCGCGTATCATAATAATAACAATGCCGATATTATAAAAAACAGGAGAGAGAGAGGGAGATGTTTTGGTCCGAGAGGCTGAGTTTCCGTTACGCGTGCCATCCGCCTTTGATCTGACGTCAGATGTGACGGGACAATCTATATAGATATAAATTCACGTGGTGATTCAATTAGTTGCATTAAATAGTGTTTGTTGTGATTATTTATTGCATTTAAATGTGCCTGGAACTGTGGAAACCTGCCTGTGAGGTCTTGGTGACGTGTGCGCACTGCGCGCCGGTCAGCCAAACTTCCACTCCGCCAGCTGTGATTCGCATTGAATGAATGGACTTTATTTACGCCTTGCGCCTTGCGCCTTGCGCCGAAAGTAGACCAGGTTGGAGCTGGCGAGCTTTCAGCGCAGTCTCGGCGAGGCTTTTTGCCACGAAACTTCCGCTACGCCAAGCTGAATCTGTGACGCCTCCCCCTGCTGCGCCGCCACACCCATCTTGGCGCAGGCGATCCACCAAACTGCCAAACTGACGGTGCGCAAGGCTGCACGGGTCGAAACTTGCATTGCGCCGGCTCCGCCACCCTGCGCCGCCCTGCGCTGCGCCACGAAACTAGGGCCCAAGGAGTCCAGTTCCTCCTCCTCAACCTGTTTGCCTTGGGGAGTGTGAAAACGAGTAGGCAGTTGAGAGGGCAGATGGAGTGGCAGTGTTTTCTGTGGTGATCCAGGTCTCCGTAAGGGCCAGGACGTGGAGAGTCTGCATGAAGGCAGAAATGGTGTCTGCCTTCTTGACTTCAGACTGGCAGTTCCATAGTCCCCCTAGTACTTCAAGTTCCGTACCGGTGGAGAATGGTGGGTAGCAGAGATTGGATGGATTACAGCCTTGAGCGATGGGTCTCTGGTAAAATCTTCTCTGGTTTGATATCCTTGTTGGGATAGGACACATGGCTGCGATGGGTGGTGGTCAATGAGATGTTTGGACTTCCTCGATGGACTCCCACAAATAGACTCCCTTGTCTTTGTTCGATAGTCTTCTTTCGAATGTCCTGATGCTGTAGTAACAAGCTCTTAAGTGCTAGGTTTACCTCATGTCAGGTTTAATCGCTCCCTCCAGTCAAGTCTATTGACTACAGCTGAGAAGGCTAGGTAATTGCCCACTCAGTATGAACAGCCTCACAAGAATTTACACAACAAGGTATCTAGACAAGTCTAAATATTACTAGCTCTACTCACAGAATGCCTAAACCCAGTATCTTACTGACTTACTAACACGATTAAATGCAGCTTCATTCCTTTCATCAGACAAAGATGTTTTTATTTTTTTTATTTTGGAAGACTAACCTCTCTTCCTAATTTCAGTTCCTGCCCTAGTGTTTCCTGTCTCCTTGATTGGTTTCACCTGTCCCTGACTGGGAGGGCTCCCAGTCATTTAAGCCAGTCAGGTTTCAGGGCTTTCTGAGAGAAATCTCTTTCGGTTTGGGCAACAAACTTGTCTTTTTAATTTAGGAAAGGGTCATGGTTTGGGTTTAAATCAATACTTTCTTGCAAACTGAGGGCAAACTATTAGCTAGTAATTAAATCACTTAACTGTCCTTGTCTGCTTCATCTGTCTGCATTTGAGTCCTTCTCTGTTGTTGTTTTTTTACATATTGTGTTCTTTATCTTTAGTTACTGTGTTGTCACTGTGTGTAATGCTGCTGCTACACTCTAATTTCCCAGCTTGGGATCATCTATCTATCTATCTATCTATCTATCTATCTATCTATCTATCTATCTATCTATCAATAAAGTATATCTATCTATCTATCTATCTATCTATCTATCTATCTATCTATCTATCTATCTATCTATCTATCTATCTATCTATCTATTTATCTACTTACCTACCTATATACTCCAGACAAAAAAGTTACAGTCTCCTTCAGCACTGTTTGGAGAAACTGAGGTATTTTCACACTAAAAAGCTTTCATTTCATTCGATACCTTTTCTTCACAAATTTTGTATTTTTCATTCAAATAAGTGAAAGGATCCACGAGGAAATCATGACAACAATGCTTTATTTCACATTAACAAATAATTCTGGATCCAACAAAGGCTATGTTTGAATAATACAAATAGGACCAACTATGCAGCTTCCTTAATGGAGGTCAAGATAGTGTACACACACACACACACACACACACACACACACACACACACAGAAGATCTCCATGATGAAAGAACACATATGTGTGTATATGTATACATATATAATCATCATTCAACCAGCAGTGTTCCCAGATCGTTAATGGACATTTGATGTCAGAAAGATTTAAGGATTAAGGTGTCCCATGTCTCAGCTGTCACAACAGGGTAAATGTGTGCTCTTTCAAAGCCGTTGAAGTCTGTGCATATACTAACAGAGTAGTCACCCATGTTGTCGATGAGAAGCCAGTCCCCCACGTGTAACTCAGGAATCCAGCAGCTGTCGGTGATTTTGTCAATGCTGTCGCAGGTTGGACCCCAGATAACAGACAGATATCTCTGCTCGCTGCTATCAACGGCCTGCAACATTGAAAAAGAGAATCTACATCATACGGGTTATCATATTCTCAAACAATCTATTCAATTAAATCTCATGTGTGATATCACGTTTGATAATTTTCTCATGCATCCAGCATGCTGTTCCACATCATCTTTAAATGAACAATGAATTACTGTGCATGTTAAAGATTGTTTAGAACCCAGCTTCCCAAGGCATTTGTTCATATGGAACAAATCCACACCTCAAGACTTATGTCCAACACCAAAGTAAAGTACTAATGCAGGGAATAGGATCATCTTTAGGTGGACAGTAATATTGTCACAGTCAAACTGCTTTCTGTCATTGATCTACAGGTAAGGTTTGGCTTTCTTTTACAACAGTCTTAATGCAATTTGTGAAACGGTCACAAAATTTAAATCCATTGGACAATTTGTGTCCATGCTCATGCATTAGGCTAAACCTAACCATATTTAACAACAGATTTTTTTTATATAATGACAAACTTGTACCACTCAGTAGTTGACATGGTCACAGACAGTGGAATGCAGTCATTTTAAATACTAAAAAACAACAACAACAAAAAATGAATCTGGTGATGTAAATAATTGTTCCAATATTTAATTTATTTCGTGATGATAGGGTTGATATTTACCCTGTTGAGGTATGGCTCAAGCTTGTTGTGGACAGGATCATTGATCAGGCAACTCAAGGAGCCATAGACTCCATCGTTAATGTAGTACATCATCATTCTGTCAGGGCTGTTTTCCTCACCATCTGGAAAAATACACAAAATAATCACAGTTACATAAATGGCAATGATGCCAAAATGTGCCAAAAGGCAACAACATGCAACAACATGGTTCTCCACAACTGAGTAACTATAACTGCCCACTCACCTGTCTCCATTACACCAGCAACAGACTCAATTACTCACCGGCAGCCGCCATCTTACCTGGAATCTCAGTCCATTCCCCATCCTCTGGACTCCCCCAAACCCCCAGTCACCCTTTGCTTTACCACAAATAAATCCCTACCTGCTTTTACCCAAAAACCAGAGTTTGCCTGTATCGGCGTTTGCGTGTTAATACTGGATACCTAACGTAAAATATATATATACTGTATATACATTACCGCTATGTTCATCCATATCATCTAAGATTGCTCTTTTGGCGATGACATTAGCTGCCAGTGTGAAGGCTGACTCCACGTAGTATCGGCCTGGTTCTGCAATGATCTGCACCCCACTCTCAGGAGGGAAGAATTCATCCAGTGCTCCATTAATGACTTCTGAAAACTTGGAGGGAAAAACGCATTGGGTTAAAAGAACAGGTCACAGGTATATATATACGTCTATCTTCCAAAGAATTGCTGACACTTAAATGTTAAGTAACATTAGAGGCAACAAATATAAGGTTTCTGCATGTGTTTCTATGAAGTACATGCCATGGCCAGAGCGTTGATGAAACCAAGTGATCAAACGTCTTCAACATTTGATATTTAGACATTTGCAATACACCCCCCCCCCCCCCCTTCCACGCCTTCGTCGCTTTCACCTCCCAGTGCGTCAGGCAGGGTCCGCTGGCTGCACTGTAACGGCAGCGGCTGGCTCCCTGTCTGCCTCCCCCTTTTCCCCCCTTTCCCCCTACCCCGGTGCAGGTTGGTGTTGTTTTTTGAGTTCTCTCGTGTCAAGTGTGCTCATATGTTGCTTTGTTGCTTTGTTTTTTTTTCCTGGTCCCATACTGTGCTGTCCCACAGGAACACAGTCTGGGAGCTGCCTTTTTCTCCTCCCCTCTCCTCTTGTTCTCCCCCCTTTCTACCCACTTTTACTGACTTGTCATCTCGTTATGTCTGTCTACTATATGTACTGTATGCTGTATATGTACGGATGGAGTGATTCTGTAACTTCGCTGTACTCGTATCGTGACAATCAAGTCTACCCACCTACCTACCATTAAGGGGCGTTCACACCGAACGTGGCACCAAATTATATGTAAAGTCAATGCACATACACGACTGGTTGTATGTCCGCGCAAACAGATTTCTGGGAATGACGTGTTGGATGCGAATGAAGCAAAATCTTTTATCGCTGGAGTTTAAATGTTTCACCTCCAGCCATGACACTCTGACAAAGTCAATCAGCGTTGAGATTCTCCTTGTGTCATCACTGACGAGTGATGACACAAGGAGAATCTCAACGCTGATTGACTTTGTCAGTAATCGAGGCAAACACAGCATAGCGGTCTGTGGTCTTCCAGCACTCTACGATGAGTACAAACCAGAGACTCTCTGGGGTACAAACAACAAGGTCGCTGCCTTATTTATGCCGAGACAACGTTATGTTCAGTGTTTACAGAGCAGCTCTGTGGGTAGCATAGCCTAGCTCTGAGTGAGCGAAACACCATTGCCAAAACAAGCATTTTTAAAGTTATTTGTATATTGTCTCAAAGGACCGACCATGATTTTCAGAAAAAAAAAATCATAGATGCATATGCGTGTTTTTGGTGTCTAAGGAGGGTTAGGACCTCAGAAAATGTATTCCCAGTGTCCAAAATATTGTGACTGTTACCATGAAGATTATCAACTCTTCCGTCTCCAACCTTTCATGTTCTCCATGTTCTCCTCCTTCTTCCCTCACTGCTGATGACATTGCAACTTACTTTACCAAAAAAGACATCAGCTCCTCATTCACTCCTATACCCTTCCAGAAACCATCTCCCCCAACTCCCTATCTCCTCTGTTGGCCTTACCAGCTTCAGCCATCTCTCCTCTGAAGACGTTCACACACTTGTTACTTCTAACTGTGCCACCACCTGCTCCCTTGACCTGATTCCCTCCTCTCTTCTCCAAGACATCTCACATGACATCTTCCCGTTCCTCCAGAAAAAGTAGTCCTGCCTAGATGTGGTGGTGATCTAAAGGAGACTCTTCTCAGACGAGAAGCCTTTTGGATCACAGAACTTCAAACTTTTGGGACCAGCTTTGGTCTAAATGATTAATTAGACTTTAGTGTATGTTTGTAAAGATGGTTCCCACATTTAATTTATTGAATGAATGTATGATTACCTGTACATTTATCATTACATAATTGAAACCATCATGTTATTTCCGTGAAGATTGAAGTCTGTATTTGTTATGTATTTTACCCTGTATATGTAGGATGTTGGTGAGAATATTTGTATCTGATTCTTTTTCCTTTTTTTTCTTCTTTTCTAGATTACTACATGTGTTCTTTTGCGGTCGAAAGGATTATGTTTGAATGTGTCAAGCTCTAAGTTTCTCCGTGTTTAATGATGTCACTTCCTCTGACAACCACACACACCTGTGATCAGTCTGCATGAGTGTGCTTATTTTCTAAAAGGAAGTCACACAACAGAAGTAAAAAACTGGGTCCTGATCATGGTCAATAGCCCGAAAATTTGACTAATTTAATAAAAGAGCTTCAAGTGAGTGCGGGAGCAAGTGTGGATTTTTTATGTTGATCTTGCAATTCCTCACCGCCCTTATCAACTCCTCCCTCACCTCAGGGGTCCGTTTCACAAAGCAGGTTTAGTGAAAACCTTGAGTTAGTTAACCCTGAGATGAGGGAAACTCTGGTTTTTCGGTTTCACAAAGCCAGTTCAGCATAAATCTGAGTCAGTTACCCGGGTAACATACTCCGTGAACCTAACCTGCTCGCTAGCAGGTTTGCTTCAACAAACCCTGAGTTTCTCCCTACATGTCTCCGCCTTTTTCCGGAATCTGAACCAACTCAGAAAAAATGTGCCGTCCTTTCATCGTCAACCTAATCGATATGGAAATAAAAGTGATTCTAGCAGCTTTGCGTTGGGAGACAATTTTGATTACCTTTCCTTCCAATCACATTAGATATTATCTAAACAATATTCTCCGTCATTTTCAACATTTCATATCGCGGACATAATCCGCAACCAGATTCTTTGCGGAGGTAGTGTTTTTGCGAACGGGAGATTTATGAAATGTTTAAGTACATTTCTGTGTTGAAATATCTGCTTATATTTACTGTTTAATATGTGAAATATGATTAAAATCATATGCCTTAGTCAACGTATTTGCAATATTATTATGCTTATGCTTAATTTTATGCTTAATTTTCAACTGACGCCACTTTCTTTCTGTGCCTGGGGGGATTACACCCAATGAAAATGATCATTTATTTGATGCGCTACTTTGTGAACTACGGGAGTTGAACCCCTGTCGCCTGCACCGGGGGCGGCATTGCTAACCATTACACCACAGTGTCGCTGTGCAAGGCCAAAAATAAAGAGTTATTACCTTTAGATCAATCGACTGTTTCATTCAGTTATACACATTAGATCGGGCAGTAATTGTCTGCCACGCCAACTATCGCTACTTTGCTGCAGTTACGTTGCTCCGCTTTCTCAGGATGAGCTCGTTTTCTACATAAACACTCAGTAATATCTAATGACGCTCTCCCCGTTGCCATGGTGAATCGTAGTATCGGAGCTCCATTGATGATGGCTTTATAGAGTCGGCAGGCACGCGCGTAACTCAGAGTTTACATACTCAGAGTTGACTGAACTAATTCAAAACCGCTGTTCTGAAACTGAAAACTCAGAGTTGCCCATCTCAGAGTTGGTCAACTCAGAGTTCAGGGTTAGGTTCAGAGTTTGTTGAACCTGCTTTGTGAAACGGGCCCCAGGTCTCATTCCAGCGGCTTTCAAGACAGCTACAGTGAAGCCACTCCTAAAAAAAACCTACCCTCAACTCTGCTGACATTCGAAACTACAGAGCTGTATCTTTTCTTTCATTCCTCTCTAAAATCCTGGAGCGTGCTGCCTACAACCAACTGTCATCCTATCTCTCACAGAACAACCTCCTTGACCCTAATCAATCAGGATTCAGGACTGCTCACTACACTGAGACGGCCCTCCTCACAGTGACTGAGTCCCAAAGGATGAAACGCAACTCCTGGTCCAAGCACTGGTCATCCCCCACCTTGACTACTGCAACTCTCTCCAAGGCCTGCTTTGCGACTAAACCATTGTACCAGAACGCAGCAGGACGCCTTGTCTTCAATTGACCCAAATTCTCCCATGTGACCCCCCTCCTCCGTGACCTCCACTGGCTCCCTGTTGCAGCCCACATCCAATTTAAGATGATGGCACTGGCCTTCAAGGCCATCAATGAACGGCACCCGTCTACCTCCAAACACTGGTCAAGCCACACGCCCCTACGCAAGCACTTATCTCCTCTAGTTCAGCTGGCTGGCTAGTAACACCATCGTTGTAATCACCAAATGTCACTCAGCAAAGACCCAACTCTTCTCTGTTCTGGCGCCTGACCAATGTCAGGATAGCAGAGCCACTTGCCATCTTTTGCAAAAAGCTCAAGACTTCACCTCGACTCTGCATAGCATGACTGACTTCCACCCCCCCCCAAAAAAAACATGTCTATGTTCTTTGATCATAGCTGTTGTATTTAAGGTATCCTTGCTGAACAGCTACTTCTTTTCTCAGATGAGGACCCAACACTTGTTTCTATTTTTTGACTCTTTATCGGCAATATGTTGTGGTTTCTTTCTTTTGACAAATGTACTTATTGTAAGTCCCTTTGGACAAGAGCATCTGCTAAATGTCCTAAATGTCACCTTCGTGTGGAGTCATTTGTGTCTCCATCTATTACAGTTTCCCTTTCAGTTTCTTCGTTAGATGTCTGAGAGAGGGTGCTTTGGCTCAACATTTTGTAGAACTTCTCCATCTGCAGGATTTTCCTTCTCATCAGCAACAGCTGGATTTCCATTTGTCATGTCTGGTTCCTTTTCAATAGTAACATCCATTCCACTTTCATTTGTCAAATCCGGTTACATAATATCCTCTTCAGTAGGAGGCTGCTCAACCATGAGCTGGGGCTCCTCTCCTTCTACCAACCCAGGCTGATCAGCAGGGAGGCCGCTGTCACCAGGACCATCCTGAGGCTGGGAGGTCGCAGAACTGGGTAGAATGGTTGGAAAACACCCTTGAATGAATCTTTTTTGAGGATCAGAATACTGGGCAGGATAGACAAACACGTCATCCTCAGATTCTGAGAGTTTCTCTGAGAGTTGAGGGTGACTGTCTAGTTCTTGGCCTGCAGACTTCAGGGTTTGCTGCTGCCAGAGGTTCTTGAGAACCATTGTGGCCTTTTGATCTTTTTTTGGTATGGCAAAGGCATACTTGGTAAAATGGTCTGTGATGAGTATGATGTCTTTGGTATTGTGACTGTCAGGCTCTAGGGATAAGTAATTAATGCACACGAGTTGCATAGGGCAAGTTGCATGGATGTTCACAAGAGTTGCCGCAGCCATTTTTTGGCTAATAGAATATTGATCTCACCAAACCCAGAGACTTTGGGGCAACAAACTGGCAAGATACATCATCTCCTGATCGACATGTTCTGTAGAGCAGACCATTTCTCATCTCCAACCTTTTCTTTGCTCTGAGCCTTAGCTTGAGCTCCACAGAGTCAGGGACGAGGTTGGCTTCATCTCCCCGCCCTCCAAGACTTGGACAATGCGTCCAATGATTGGGTCGGACCTTTGATGCTGTTGGAGTTCTTCTTGTGTGAGCAGGTATGGTGGAACAGCCTAACACGTCATCATTTTCATAGCTGTCTAGAACTGCATCAGGATGGATAGCGAGGGATTCTACCAAGGTGATGGAAGGTGTTGGCAAAAGATAGCAACAGCATCAACAGGTACGTTTTGTTGGTTGGGAGATGAAGATAGATGGTGTGGTGTGAACTGTTTGATCAGCTCTTCCTCCTCAAGAGAAGCATGGTCGTCAGCTATACTGTCATGGGGCCACCTTGAAAGGCCATCTGCATCCTGGTTACTCGTCCCAGCACCATACTTAATGTCAAAATGTAAAGTTGAATGTGGAAAGAGCAGCTAGCCAGCGATAGCTGGTGGCATCCAGTTTAGCTGACTTCAGGACATATGTCAAGGGATTGTTGTCCGTTATGACAGTGAAGGTATTACCATAAAGGTAATCAGAAAACCTCTCCACAATCGACCACTTCAGTGCTAGGAATTCAAGCTTATGGGCTGGATACCGCTTTTCACTGGACGTATGTCTTCTGCTAGCATAAGCAATAAATCGCTTTTTGCCTTCTTGTTCTTGGTACGAGGCAGCACCAAGACATGAAGTAGACCTAAAATATAACAAGTGACTCGGGTCGGGTCGGGCCGGCTTATTTTTTCCGCTCAGTGAAAAAAGAAAAAAGTATTAATCATCGCTGCTGTTCACCGTAAAGTCTGGCTGCTGCGTGTAACGTGCATCATGGAGAGGGGCGGGGGCAGACCTGACGCCACTGCGTGCACGTCTTTAGCCTGGAGAAGTAGATGGAGTTGGTGAAAAGTAAACTTGCCGCAGGTGAATTCACCGTCGCCGTCTTCTGGTCATGATAATACGTGTATGAGAAAAAAAAAAGGGGGGGGGGGGGGGGGGGGCGGCGGGCCGAGTTCGGGCAGATAATCCATGTTGATGTGTCGGGTTACATTGGGTCCGGGCTTTAAAACCACGGGCCGGGTCAGGTCGTAATTTTCAGGCCCGTTGAGAACTCTACTAGCAGCTATGCTACCTCTTTTGATGACTTTACTCAAGATTGACTGCAAGCCTTGCAAATAGCCAGAATGAGCCAGAGTCTTGGTTCGTACTTAAGAACTTAGAGAAAAGCTAATCGCCGTCATCGATGACACCATAAGCAAAGTCATGCAGGGCTAGATATTCATGGGGAGAAGTGTTGGGTCCAAGATGCTTGCCCATTGTGGCGGCAGGGGGGAAAAGTCTCTCAACCATATTTCAGGTTGTATGCGAAGCAGACATAGCAGGGTCGGTAAGATAAAACTCTACATCGCTGTGCTATGTGTCGTAATCAGACTCTGAACTGGGGCAGGGGATTCTCCCTGAAAAGGGTCTGAGCTTGGTGTTGCCATGATAGTGGATCACTATTCTTGATGACATGCTTAACCACTACTTTTTGTATCTCTGGAGTGGTGAGCTGCTCAGGAGGTAAGTACTGGTTTGATGCCTTGGTGAAGGCGACATTGATGCAACTACCTCTGGTGAAGGTGAGGTTGGGTACATGGGGGTGTGCCTGATAGTCACCTGCTGCCATTGCATCAGCTATGTAGGCAGGGCTAGGCTGCTGAGATTCAGTTCTTCTCTTCTCTATAGACGCTTGGATTCTTGCTGGTTCATCTAGCAGAACTTTTTCAAAATCTGCTCCGCTGAGGCAAGCAATAATATTCAGTTCACTAAGGTAAGTCTGAGTTAAGGTGGAACCTCTGTCTGCTGTGTACAGGTCAGACAACAGCTGAATGTTGTGGATGATGTTCGGGTTAATGGGGGCCTATTGTAAGTTAAAGTATCTTTAAGGTACTTGACAGCTCCACCTAACCTGTATTCCACTATGGCAGTGTCTTGGAACTTGGAAGCTTCACTGCTGGTAACTTTAATTACTCTTCCAATTTTCCAATGCTGTCCCAAGTAATCATTGTCTGTATCACTACCAGTTACACCACTTACTACAAGTGAGTTAGGCATTTTAACATTTTCAGATATAACTGTATCCATGTTTGTATTGTTACCAAAGTCTTATGCAAGTTATATGATATTATGATGTTCACAGGTAAATTGCAATAAAATGTCAACAGTTCAACTTTAAGTGTAGGATTTTTTGTAGCGCCCTTAGCAGTTCTGATACTTAGCTAGGTTCAGAGAGCTGGATTTAGTTATTAAATCAACTCAAGTTGAACATGAACATTTTATTGTACTGCAGCAATATTTACCTATCACTATATACAAATGAAATCCAAAAAACCAGAGCTCTTTAAAATTAAAGTAAAATTAAAGTTAATCAGTCCAGTCCTGTGTTATGTGTGTCAAGTGTAGTGTTCCTTTACTACCCAAGTAGATTTTGTGTGTTGTTATTTGTGTTCATGACTGGAATGAATGGAAGTTCTCCTCGAGGTGGATTCCACAGACACAGCCAGAGATGACACGTTCTAGTTGTGATTTAACTATAACCAGATGTTGCATGAGCGAAGGTGTAAGGAATGTTTAGGTTTAGGAGGAAGATGTGAAGGGGCCCAGTTGTAACTAAAATTTAGCTATCTGATGAGGCCCAGAGACATAAATGTCTCTCTTTGTATGTGTGTTACACACCAGCTATAGGAAGTAAAGCCCATACAAGGGAGTAACTAAGTATCATTTCGACACCGAAATGGCTGAGCAAAACATAACCTTATAAGTACAAAATATAGCTTTAGGATGGAGCGCCTGGCAACCTCTCTCTTCCATTGGAGAGGAAGAGGATAAATTTACTAAGGTGACAGGATGAGCGAGAAGAAGTTTGATCAGGAAGTAGAGTGCTTTAAAAGAAATGTATGTGGCAGGGAGAGTTTGGATTTCCTTCGATTCGAGGGCAAGAAAGGACTTCTCAGGTGGAACAGATGCAGAGGCTCCAGGAAGAACTCTGCCAGGGATTCGGAAGAACCGAGGGGGCCCCGCACGGCTTTGGATGCAGGCTTGATATCTGTTTAAATCAAGATAATTCTCATTCCACCTGCCTGACTCTGAAGATGAATTTATCACCAATCTACACATCGACATCTTTGGGGAAGTTGTCTAAGGAACCACAGCCACACCATGATTACGTTCCGTTCTGTTCTCCTGGCTCGCCACTGAACCACTAGGGGTTCAGACTCACTTTCTATCCGGCAGAAAAAACAATCGGAGTTCACCCAAAAGGCTGAGACGGTGAAGCAGCTCCTCTCAGCATGACAATACATACGTCTCGTTCCACGGCTCGTCAGATTGTTTAGCGTTGGGTGCACTGGTCAGCGGCTCGCGCTGTGTGATTATGGCAATGACCACAGAGCTAGTGTACCATCTATGTTGCATTTAAATGACATACATGGGTCTAGTAACCATGTGGGTTACATGTACAAAGCAGTAATAGTGGATATTTCAGCCATGAATGATGAAATGTTGTCGGTGTCTACACAGAGTTAAGCCTCCCTTCCGGTGCGTCCAGGCCAGGCAACACAAATAAACACAAAGTGGCGTTTAGAATAAGGAGCTGCTTGAAGAAAAAGAAGAAGAATGAACAAGCACTACCTAACACTATACATTTTATAAATTTTACCTCTTCAAATTGCTCTTGACAGTCCTCTCTCCCAGAGAACCCTCCACCAATATCCAAGAGACTCATCTGGAGGCCCGACAAATTCTGAAAAACACATCAGTACTACTGTAATAAGGCACCATTTATAAAGGGTTTATATGCTTGGGCTTGCTGTCTGGGGGACAGCCCATTGTTCCAACTGCCCATTATTCCAAAACCCCAGTAGTCCAAAAGATGTCCCATTCAACTGAAAGCCCATTTGTCCAACAGCCTGTTATCCCAAAAACAATGGCCGATGTCGTTAGCCATCAAGTGGCTAACTATTCACACTTTAAAAATCCTTTTATACTCACCTTTTTTTTTTTAGGAATGGCCGCTCCACTCCAAAAAGATACACACATTTCCTATGGCTAGAGCTCTAGGGTATTGTTGTACGCGTTAGAGTACTCATGCGTTACCAGAAATTAAAAGCCATTTGCAGCGCCTCGCACATGCTGCAACTTAACCGACACACACACAGCCTCCTTTAAATGCACCGAGAAGTTGTGACAATGATGAATAACGTCAGTCATACAACCAAATTAACTCTGCAGGATAACAATAAAGACAGTTAGCAATATGCCACATAGCGCTTTATTAATCAATTATTTTTTTTGATCACACAACATATGAATCATAATTCACACCTACCCAGCCCAGGTAGCCTATATATGAGCACCAAACAAGATTAGGTAACTCCTGAATTTTTTTTAACCCGAATGCAGTTATGAAAGTGCATAAAGTGCGCTTACTTGTAAACACAATCTGAGGTAAACAGGTAGCAGACTCAGATCCATTTAGAAATTAACGACCAGTCAACGATCTAACAGAAATTTTAACAGCTGGATCTATGTCGAACAAAAATGATAACAGGCCGAATAAATCGCTCACTGGCACACAGGCAAATGACAAATAGCCTAATAGCCGAACCAAAATACTATTCAAGTGTCACAGGCCTAAATTCACTTTACCATCGTCCACTTACATTTACTCTTCAAAGTAGTGATTAAAACGTAGCAGAAGAAGATTTTTAAAACATCTGTCCGACAGTCGATTTCTCCTGGGAGTAAGAACGAGACTCCACGGGTGCGCTGGACGGTGGTGGGGTATTGAATCGCTGACACAGGTAACGTAGGTCAGCAGCAGGGCACAGATGCTTCACAGCGCTGCGCCTCCGCTGACACATCCGCAGGTGGAACACTACTGTCTGACAAAAAGCAGGATGCAGTCGGGATTTTCCTTTCCGTATCCGGAGAAATTCTTAAAATAACGGATTACTTTTTAAAAAAAATAACGAAGTTACTGATTGCTTGACGCACGAAACTAACACGTTACGTTACACGTTACACGAAAAAAGTAATTAAGAGTACTCTAACGCCCATAACCCACAACACTGTTATTTTATATTGCTCTGACCATGACTTACCCCCATTTCAAAGACCCGTCGGGCGTCTGCTATGGCCTGCTTGTACGCCGAACTCCTAGTGCACCCGCTGCCTACATGGAAGCTGACCCCAATGACCTCCAAGCCCAGCTCTGCAGCACGTTCCAGCAGCTTACCAACAGACTCCAATCTGGCTCCAAACTTTGAACTGAGTCTTATCAGCGATGCAGAGTCATCCACCGCGATGCGGAGTACCAGTCTGGAAAGAGATCCAAAACACGTAATCAATACACTAACAGTAATCTACACTTGAATCAAACGTATCAGTAGTTGCTCACTTACTTGGCTTTGGGGTGACAAAGAGAAATTTTTAGGAGTTCATAGTCACTATCAAAAGTCATCGTATCTACTCCACGAGAACAGGCGTATTTGATGTGTGACATTGGTTTGGTTGTGTGTGCGTAAATTATATTTTCAGGTTTCGCTCCGAGGGACAGAGCCAGCTGGATCTCACCCTGTTAGACCAAAACATAGTTCAAATGAGCAAACTGAGAAGGAAACACCCTTTGTCCTTGTTAGATTATCTTTGAGATGCTTCATCAGTACCTTGCTGGCACAGTCGAAACCTGTGTCCAGAGCGATCATCATCTTCAGAACTGCGGCTGTGTTGTTGCACTTCACTGCATAAAAAGGCTTGACTCGTGGTAAGTTGTTAAGCCATCGGAGGTGTCTTTCAAAAACACTGTCCAGATTTGCCACATAGAATGGCTCATCATTGTCCTGAATAATAAAGGAGAGTAACATTTTATTTTGAAAATGCACCTCTCAGCTATCCCACAATACTTTCACACAATTATACAGAGAACCTTCAGTGACGTGATGTGTCTGATACTCACCACTGCATCAAGCTCTTTTATTTTGCTGTCTATGACATCTCTAATGTTCTTTCCATTGTCTAAAATTTCAATCTCACAATTGTCAGGAGACAAGGGATGCATAACTGATCCATTCATAGTTACTGATGCTGCAAGAGATGACAAACAGTCAAAGACAAAAACAATAAATAAATGACCAAGTATAAGGATCACAGTAAAATAAGCTTTGTGTCATGCTAAAGCAGAAGTCAAAGTCAAAAAACAAAGCTGTAGGCATATTTCACTCACACATTATATAAGGGTTGTTTTTTTCCTTACCACGATCCATGTCCTCTTCCACAATTTGCATAATCAAAATGTTGATCTCAAATTTGAAATGACAATCAATGGTACTGAAGTATTTCTATAAAATTGAAGTCTGTTTGACAGTTAGAACCTGCAGACATTCTACTAACACTCATGAGAACATGCCGATTTTGTTCAGTTAGCCCTAGCTTTACTCCTCCCCCTGTTTAAAACCAGAGAAAAAACCTGTTCACCTGTTAAGCTCCCTACTATATTAATGGGTCTCCCACTCCTTATACTAAGATAAACACTTAGTGATGAGCAACATGCCAGAGGGAAAACAGCTGTTTATTCTAGTTGTTATATCATTTAAGTTGTTGTCCTATATCCAAATATGTAAGTTTGTTTGCTTCCACAGTTATGAAAGTAATAATTGAACAAGATTAAAAATGATACAAAATGTTGTAATTTCAATCCTACTAGTATTATACAACTGTAGAATAGAAGAAAAGGCAATAACCAATTATTTTGCACACACACATTGGCACTCAAATGTGCATAAGTATGCTTTTAAATGTTGTAGGATTTGTTCTTACCTAAGAACATAAGACAACATTGGTGAATGTCAGAATCTTGGTGAAAACAGTGTAAATGAGGTTTAAGAACACATTTCATCTTAAGAACGCTTGGTGAATGAGGCCCACTGTGTTTACAGCTGAAAATAGACCAAACAAGGATGCTTCACATCAGCCAAATCCCATTGTTTAAGATGATTAAACCCACATTTAATGGATTTAGCGTTATAAGCCTGATTTAATCAACTTTATTATCAAACAACCATCTTGAGTTGGCTCGCTAATTGAAGAGCAAATCACAACGTCTGCAATAAAGGAAGAAGAAAGCCTTCTGAAGATAATTAGATCCCTTCAACAAACTGAAGGTAGCAGAACACATTTTAACACGTCATGCTTTAACTAAGTTATATACAAATAGCTCAAGGCTGCTACAAATAAGTACACATACAAACAAACTTGTGCACACACCAGACTTGTGATTGCATGCCGGATGTCAGTGTTGACTCATCTCGATTGCATTTCTTTTTCCCCTCCTCCAATGGGTGTAGTCGAATAGTCTATTTTGCTTAGGAAGGTTCCTAACTGAAGAAGTGACCCGTAAGTAAGTGATAAGAGCTGTTCGAATTCTCTAAATGCAAAGGAAAGGAGCTCCAATGCTTCCTTTCAGAGCCGTCTTTTCCTAAATCCTTTTGAGTTCTCCTATCGCCTTTCCTTAACCCCGTGACGTTTTCCCCAGAGGTCAAGGAATAGGAGTTAGGAATAGGAGTTAGGACCTTATTTTTGGACTATTCGACTGCACCCCATGCCTTGCCCTCCTGCTATCTCCTTCTTGTACCAGGCTGCCACCCCCCAGTTACTGTCAATCAGCCCCCAAGGACCTGCTGCTGACAGACGGGCAGAGACGGTTATGGAACAGAGTCCTTGTGGGTTTATAATTATATTAATATAATAGATCGATTGTTAGCACACCATTTACGCTTGCGTCTGGTGATGATTGCCTGTTAATTATAATCATAATAAAGTACAGAAGCCTGACACAACAGAAACCAAATTCATTTGTCATTAATTGTGTTAACTGGGCAGGCAAATGCAGGCAAAATGGCAAAAGGACAAAAGGTAAAGTCAAAAATATTTATTTAACTAATAAAACAAAGTATCAACAGAGGGAGACCACAAGTTTCTAAAAGAAACACTTATGATAAACCAAAAACCCACAAAAGGACATGGGAAGCTGGACACGGGAACACACAGTGTTGTGCAAGTTCACACATTTCATGAACTAGTGAACTGTTCACATTCATAGTTCACCATTTCAATTCTGAACTAGTTCAAAGTTCAGTTCATTTTTTTGTTTAGGTTTCCACAGTTCTAGGCACATTTAAATGCAATAAATAATCACAACAAACACTATTTAATGCAACTAATTGAATCAACACGTGAATTTATATCTATATAGATTGTCCCGTCACATCTGACGTCAGATCAAAGGCGGATGGCACACGTAACGGAAACTCAGCCTCTCGGACCAAAACATCTCCCTCTCTCTCTCCTGTTTTTTTATAATATTGGCATTGTTATTATTATGATACGCGCGCACAGTGCGTGATGCGCGAGATGGGAGCGGCGGCGCTGCTTCTGTCATCGGGTTGTCAAGTGACGGATCTTGCACTGAACCTCCCCTAACGCATTAAAGGAGAGGAGAGGAGCTCATTTGATTGGTGAAGATCTGAATCGGCTGTATTAATCCCACTCCACGCCTCGTCTCCTCCTCGTCTCCCACTCACGCCTTCTTCTCCTCCCTCTTTCCCACTTGTGCGGGTGGGAGTGACGGGAGGTGTGCCTGCGCGAGCCTGCACGGTGCACGAAACTTGCAAAGTCCAGGCAGACACACCCCGTCGGCGTGGCGCAGGTGCGCTGAGAGCTGACTGCGCCTGGTCTACGAAACTAGGGCCCTATGACTTCAATCTCTATACCTACTTTCTAGCCTAAAACTGTTCAACTGCAGGGCAAACTACTACTGAACCTGGCTGTTTGCTCACAAAGAACTCAAAGGAATTATCCCTTGAGGTGCCCTTTTGGGCCCTGTTCCAATGTTCACAACTACACATTTTTGTTTAGAAACGATGACGTGTTCACATGTTTGCCTTTTACAGGCAGCGAGGGAGGGGGAGAGGAGGGTAGGGAGAGATGAGAGAGACGCTGCAGTCACACAAACTCTGTGAAGAAATCCGAGTTATTTGCTGAACTTATAGAAGAGATACTATCGATATTTGGTTCGATCCACCCGCCCATAACGGCGACGTGCTGTTTCTAAAGTGCGAGCAGGTCTTGTCACTCAACTCATCAGGAGAAAAAAAAATTCCGTAACGTTTAATTGGACCTCAACATTGATGTTCGTCGGTCATCTCCCGCCTTGACTACACTCTTAGAAATAAGGGTTCCAATAGGGTTCTTTCACAAGGGCTGAGGTTCTACCTGGAACCATTTGCTTCTGAAAAACCCTTTCCCGAAGAAAGGGTTTTTCAAGGGTTCTTGGTAACACTAATGGTTCCAGTAAGAACCATTTTGATCGAGAGAACCCTTTAAAACCCCTTTCCTGAATAAAAGGTTTTAAAAGGGTTCTTGGTAACGCTAAGGGTTCCAGTAAGAACTATTTTTATTGATTATGTTGATGTTGTTTATCAAAACACCTCTGACACTCACCTTAAATCTCTGACTATATTATTTAACTCCTTATGTAGATTTGTTTTGAGATGTCCTTTTAGAACACATCATTGTCTCATGTTTGATTCTCTGAACTGGCTACCACCCAAATTAAGAAGGCAATCTCATTGGTTCCATTTTCTTTTCAAATGTATTTATTTTAATTGTCCTCCTTATTTAAAAGAACTTATGATTCCATACAACTCCCCATACCCACTTAGATAAATACCAACTTCCCTTATTTCTTTGTTCCTAGACTCTCTAAAGAGGTTGGTAAAAGGTCATTCCAATATAAAGCCCCATTTGATTGGAATAATCTGCCCCATTTGATTGGAATAATCTCCCTCCTTCTTTGCGTTCTATTACCTCTTTACATTGTTTCAGGAGGTCACTATATTTACATCTTAAAACAAACTGCTCTTGTTTTTAGTTAATTACTTCATTGATTCTTCCATTGTTATTCCTTCTTTCTCCATTTTGTTATTTCGTTATTTCTACTATGTTATTTAATATTTCTATTCTGTTAAATTTATGGGGGTAGGGGTGGTATGTGGGAGTGTGTGAGCAAGATGTCTGTATTTGTTGTATTGTATTTGTTGTATTGTATTGTCATGTTATGTATGTCTACAATGTAATGTAGTGTATTGCTGATGTTGTGTGTTCTATGTATATGCTTGTTCAGGGACCCCCTTGAAAATGAGATGCTACATCTCAAGGGGCTATCCTTTAATAAATTCAAATTCAAATTCAAATTTTGATCCAGAGAACCGTTTTTGGAAGAAAGAGTTCTTCAGGGATTATTGGAAGCATGGATCCTGTGTCACCAGGGACATACTTCCTGATAACACTTACCAATAATGGTGCAAAATACAATTCCTTGTGACTACTGATACAAATACTTTTCATATCCATTTTTTTGTTTATTTGTTTTTTTCTTCTTCTCCAGATCCTGTTGATCAAACTGTAACATAATTGCCCATCTTGGGATTTGAACACCTGCTACCCAGTCTAAAGTCACTGGCAGTAGTGACTGAGCTAACCTGCTAGCTGGGTCGGGTCATCAGGTCCACCATACTAGTCTATTACCTTACACCTTCTGATCAGACATACAAATAATGGCAGTCCTGAAACTGAAATGTTCTGTTACCAATTTATTTTCACAACCATTAATTATAAGAAAGCAAGACCTTCATCAGCCAATCTTGTTGACCCAGGCAAAGATTAGCTGTGACTGGGATTTTAACCCCCACTCTCCAAATCTAAAGTCTGTACCATTACCCACTGAGCTATCTAGCAGAACGTGTAGAGCAGGGACTCCTCTGACTCGCCACACTCATTCGCACAGCCAGGTTGACAGCTCCTTCATGTCAGTGGTCAGACAGAGAGCGCTGATCATGTGTCTGTTTAGCTCTGTCTGTATAATGTGTGACTTCTGCTTTTAGGTCACAGGTTCAATTCCCATGTTGACAGATATCACACCTTGCTGATTGCACTTCCAGACAATTAGCTCAGTTGGCTAGGAGCTGGTTCTTGGTGCCAGATGTGGGTTCAAGCCCCAGCAAGGGTGATAATGGTAATACATCAAAATACCTGGTAGTCTTTGTGAAACAAATGTACAAAATTTTAGAGTCATGGTAGATGATGTTTGACAAAAACATATCAGCATTTTTATCCCAAAAACTGTTTTTTTTTTTTTTTTTTTTTTACAGTGGTTTCAAATCTGTCAGCGCGACAGTGAATGGCTTACTCAATTTGTGAAGCCACAGTTGAGTTGCCATTTGCCAATTAGCTCAGTGTGATAGACAATGGTCTTTGGTTCCAGAAATTGTGGATTTCAGCCTCAACTGGTGCAAAATGTGCAACATTACAATGTCAACTGTCTTGCCTTCCTATTCTCCTGTTTGTTGCTCAGAATTGCCTGAAGTTGCCAAAAATAGTCCGAACCCGACCCATTGCTGCGCAGCAGCGATAATTGTGTTCATTTTTTAAAGTTTAGTTACACTACTCCCTTCTTCAGGAGGAAATTGACACACCGCAAAGAAGCAGCCAGGGAAATTGAACCCTGGGTCCCTACAGCAAGGATATAACCCCTCTTTCTGGGGCATCTAAGTGAGCTATACTACTCACTGGACAAAGGCTTTTGAAAGTTTGTTACAAGTCACGTGATCTAGAGATACAGTTTGAAGTTGTGAGTTCAAGGCCTGGTTGATGCAAAGCGACCATGCACTGCAAAATTTTACGCTGTGAATTCACAATAAATTATTGGATACATTTTGCATGACTTTCACAGTAAGGATTACAGCAATATACTGTGAATTAAGTCACAGCAATTTACTGTGATTTCAGTATTGTGATATTACAATGCATTGTTGTAAAAGCACAACTGTATACTGTAACTTTACAGCTTCTATGGCAACGCAATTACTGTGATATTACAGTACATTACTGGGGAATTACAACCTTTTGCTGTACATCATTACAACAAGGCCCTGTACTTTTACTGTGAATTCACAATAAATTATTGGATAAATTTTGCATGACTTTCACGGTAAGGATTACAGCAATTTACTGTGATTTCAGTATTGTGATATTACAATGCATTGTTGTAAAAGAACAAACAACTCTGAGGTAAAGTCAATGTTAGCCCAATGGCATATTTATTAACAAATAAATATTTTTCAACATACAGCAAATGTGAAGAAATTCAAGAATACAAGAAATTCAACTTCCTAGTCAAACTTTCCAAAGCCATCTTAAAATGCAGATAAATTGTGCAGAAACTTGCGAGTCAACTACCTGTCTCACTATGACGGCCACTCAAAGTCAATAGGTTTCCTCAAAAGGGCGTTTGCATGAGGGTTCATTGTTGTCCGCTTCTTGGTCTTTGAGCCTCTTCCAGGATTGATGCCCAGGAAGCACCTGTTAATAAGCAAAGATAGTTTCAGTTTTAAATAGATTTATGGATGAGTTCGCGAGATCAGGATGGTCTCACCAGGCTAGCCTCAGGTACCTCCATTGTCAGCAATTTAGAACTCAAGACAATCATTGAGTTGGAAGCCTGTACTATAATGTGAATTACAAGGTTAAAAGAGATCTTTATACAATACCTTTGAATGAACTCCAGCGTCGCCGATCCAGCAGCAGGATACTCGAGGTTGAAGACTTAAATAGCTGCTGAAGAAAGCAGCTACTCTGTGTAAAAACAAAGGGTGTGGGCCCATCACGACATGTCCCTCGATGGATATCAGCCATCCAGAGGGCTTCATCATGTCTACTGAAAATGAATAGATACAACATCATGTGTTATGAGCACTTTGAGATCTGCTTCAGATACAAAGGGCTATACACATGTAATTTGTTATCATTATTATTATTTATTGTGGTGATGTAGATTTCTAGAATCAAAACAAAATACTGAGTTAGAAATGTCGATACTAGATCCAAGTAACATTACCTTGAATGAACAAGCAGGAGGTGCTGGGGCGTTCTGGAGTACTAATGTCCACAGCAGTGGCACATGGCTGTAACATAGTAACACACAATAGCATGGATTTAACATTAAAGGATAAATATTGTTCATTGTCAGAGGTAGTTAATCATAAAAGATAAGAAATGGCGTCTAATGTAATCACTCATTTTATATTTTAAATATTTGAATAAAAAATCTTTACATTTCAAGGATGCGTCAGGTGGTAGAGCTGATGGGTCAGGTGGTAGAGCTGATGGGTCAGGTGGTAGAGCTGGTGGTATAGGCCCAGCAGCCTGCAGGTAGGACCTCTGCTTCCTAAACATGAATTTGCAGTCCTGTGTGTTTTCTGTAGCAGTCAGGCACCCCACACTAGTAATATTACTAGGGGGCATTAGTATGCTGTTTTGTGTGCTTAACGAAGTTATACACATTCTGATACACATGCTCACATCCAACCAATTTACAGTGGAACATTGTGGTGCATTTTAACTCGTCACCTACCTAATCTATTTCTCCTCACTCTTAGCCTGACACTGAACAGGATAGTTAGCCTGGCCATCTGATGACCTAGAAAAAAAGAAAAAGGAGAAATTACACAAAGGCAACCAACAATATGAATTTCAGTTTGAATGCAGATTATGATCATGAGTATGTTGTAAAAAACATGATCTGTACATAAATGTAATGGACATTTTTGGAGTTACATCACCTGTGTATGGCAATATTATCCCTAGCTGAAACTTGACCAAGAGCAAAAGCGTTTTTGCAGAATAGTAGCCTATCCATGCATGGCGAGCAGCTGGTCTATGTGGAATATCTCTAACGATGCAGGGCGCCGCTATATTCCCCATAGACTAGCTAGTCATTAGCCTGCTTAGATCGGCTACCGTTCGGCAAAACCGCTTTTGCTCTGCAGTGAGTAGTCAAAAACGAACGCGAAAGTAAGTGAAAAAGTTTGTGCTTAATGTCGCTACGTGTACTTTTCAGTGCGATAAGTTCGGCCACGTAGCCCCGGTTTGATATGAAGCTGAACTGGAGGATGCGGGTGTATTGTTAGCTTCGGCAAACACGGGTAAACCACTGTCTCGGTGCGGAAAGACCACTCATGAGAGGAGAATAGTGACGGCGACGTTACGCTAATATGCAGCAAAACACTTCCATGTACCGCCGCACGCGCTCACCCTGAGCAGACCAGCCCTGCGAGCGAACATGACGACAACAGTACCAGTAACAGTCCATAACGAAAAGACATCCAAGTGGAAACAACGGCCCGCTACTGACCAGTTCAGCTTCAAATCAAACCTGGGCTACATGGTCTAACCATATAACACATTGAAAAGTACACGTAGCGACATTAAACACGAACTTCTTCACTTCCTTTCCCGTTCGTTTTCCTTCTTATTTCTCTCTCGTCTTATTGTTCTTATCTCACGTAGCAAATCGTTGCTAATCGTGCTAGCAGCCGTTTGCTAGCTAGTATTATTACTACTGCTATTAGCAAATGCTGTGAGATAACGTTCAACAATTTCGGGCACTTGCTAACAAAATATGAACAGTGTCATGCGAATAACGTTCATGTGAAAGTAAATATTATCATCATATTAAATAACATGGGTGTAAGTGCTGCAAACAGAGTTATCCATGCTGCTCACCTTCTCCATTCAGCCGGGATGAGAAGAGGGAAACCGCGGCGGTTTCCCTCTTCTCATCCCGGACTCTCATCATCTTCAGTTCAAACCAAGTTCGGTTATGTCATGTGACTTCCCAGGGTATAGTTCAATACAGTATTTCACTGTAATAATACTGTTGAATGCTGTGAAATCCTTGCATTTTTTACTGTGTTGCTGTGATATTACAGACCTTGTTGTGATATAACAGGGGTTTTTTGATTGCAGAGTTAGATGCTATAAAATCCAAAGATACTGTAGTTTTTACAGGTATTCATTGGGATATTACAGGGGAACTAAATTACAACAAGTTACTGTAAAATAATACTGTTAATTATTGTGAAATGCTGGTAATTTCTAACAGTGCATGTTAATGCCTACTGAGATGATGTGTGGATTAGTGACAGACAATTTGAAAAATATTAAACACTTATTTTACAGACAATTTTACTCATGTATTTGTCTCCTCCTCATACTTTTCCATGATCTGCCTCATCCCATGGCTGCTGTACCCTGCTTACTGGCTTAGTCAAGTTGTGAAGCTGCACATAAGTTCAGTGATAAAGGAAGGTCTTTGATGTCAGAGGCCAAGCCTTAACTGATGAAAAAATTATATTGTAACACTGACTTTGGGGCTACCGCATCAGGGTTTGTTGATGCCGGGAATTGAACCTTGATCTCGCAGGGGAAAGGGCAAGGTTTGGTGTGTTGGGCCTGCGAGCTGGCACAATGGCTGCTGTCATGTGTGAGTTAAGAGCTGGTTGCCCCATGGATTGCTGCATATAGTCTGGTCTTCACCCTCTACAAGCCAGGTGTGACATACCAATAGTGATTACTGTGAACAGAACAGAACAAAGAAGAACAGAAGAGAGAGAGAACAGAAGAAACTTCAGAGAATCAAGGTGAGCTAAATAGAATATCTTATTTCAGCATGCTTGACCCTAGCTGAGGACTTTTATGGTGAAAGGTGGACTAAGCATTTGTTTCTTGTTATGTTTTGTTCGTTTGCTTGTTTGTTTGTTTTCTTGTAGAAATGACTTACACAGCTTGGACGAAAGCCGAAGTGTGCCATTGGCTTGAAAAAGAGGGTTTTGCTGAGATTTCCATTATTGTTACAATACGTAACATTTTGAGTACTTGTAACAAAACACTGAAAAGTATTTTAACATTATTTAAATCAATGTGAAAACTTTGTGGGGTTCCCTCACTTTCTCATGATTCTGTTCCACTGTCACGATAACTACATACAGTATGTACTCTGATTCCTTTCATTGGACCATGCATTATTTTATTGTTTGTAGATAGCTTACAATAAGGCACAGTAAATGCACCTTGGATTGATGGAACTAAAACTCTTTTTTTGTCTCCCCTTTCTGCCATGTCACCGTTGCTGGAGATTACACAAATCCACGACTGAGGACAGCATGATGTGTCTGGCCTGTCATGTTGCTGATTCCACTGGACCTATGCTGACTTTTGACCTGTTCTCCCCTGGGACCTACACAGCCTGTTCTGTTGGACTATCTTTAAATAAATGTTTTTCTCATTAAAATGTTTTGAATGTTTGTTCAATGTCAACATGATAAATGACCACAATATAATATGAACTATACTGATCTGTAGAATACAATATGGTTCTTTATAGAACCCTCAGAGGACAAGACCGTTATTTGTGAAAACCTTTGAAAAGGGATGTTTTTAGATCCCCCTGTGTGAGGTCTAGATGAAACCCTTGAAACATGAAAGGGTTCTTGGTGGAACTCCTTTTGTAGGTTCTAGATGAAACCCTTGAAACATGAAAGGGTTCTTAGTGCAATTCCCTGTGTGGGTTCTAGATGAAACCCTTGAAATCTGAAAGGGTTCTTAGTGGAACTCCTTGTGTGGGTTCTAGATAAAACCCTTGAAAAACGAAAGGGTTCTTAGTGGAACTCCCTGTGTGGGTTCTAGATGTAACCCTTGAAAAATGAAAGGGTTCTTAGTGGAACTCCCTGTGCAGGTTCTAGATGAAACCCTTAAAATATGAAAGGGTTCTTAGTGGAACTCCCTGCGTGGGTTCTTTGTAGAACCTCTCATGGGGGGTTCTGGGTGGAACCTTACACACACAGTTCTAGGTATAACCCTTTATGTGTGGTTCTCGGTAGAACCTTCCAAAGGGGTTCCAGGTGGAACCTTTATAAAAGGTTCTACCTGGAGCCAAAAAGGGTTCTCCTTTGAGGACAAGCCGAAGAACCTTATATGGTTCTACTTAGCACTTTTATTTCTAAGAGTGTACTGCAACTCTCTCCTGGCTGGACTCCCGGCCTCGGCGACTAAACCATTGCAGCGTATCCAGAACGCTGCAGCACGCCTTGGGTGCAGTCGAATAGTCTATTTTGCTTAGGAAGGTTCCTAACTGAAGAAGTGACCCAGAAGTAAACAAGTGGCCGCCATGATAAAAGCCGTTCAAATTCTCTAAATGCAAAGGAAAGGAGCTCCAATGCTTCCTTTCAGAGCTCCTTTAGCATAGGATGCAACGGACCTCCCTATGCGAAAGGAAAGGAGATTACGCCGACCAACAATTCTTTGCGAGAGCAACATTTAAAGTGCCGCACACCTCGGCCGTTCATGAAAACAAACGATATGCCTATTTGCATATTTAACAATTACTTTCATGCAGACATATAGTAATGGGAATAGTGATGATAAATGTGTGTGGACAGTGATAATAATTGAATGGTCTTTTTTTATTTATTTCAATCATGTTACAAACTTGACAAAAACGAAACTAAAACCACAAATGAAATGTAAATACAGCAAACGGTCAAACAGGAAGGAGGAGCTGCTGGACCTGAAGCCGGTCAGTGAACCAGCTGTTGATAAAACCAACAACATGGGGAGAAGTGGACGACGCGTTTTTTGTAGTCCATTATTGTAGTTTCTCCAGCGCAGACGCACGTCAATCGCCGGTGCCGATCATCAGCTGTCAATCATCAGCGGCCACGTTATAATGACGTAGCTTATTGAAAGTCCGGTCGGATTCTCTGAGCACCGCTCAGCACGCCGTCCTGCAACTTCAGCGAGACACAATTGCCGCCATCAAGAACGTTGCAGACGAGCAAGAAATTGCCATATTTATTAAATAATACGTTAAAAAATGAACATTGATCATTGTCTAATGGCTGTATGTGTTGATGACATGCACAGTGAATAAGCAGAATATTTAGTTATTCCCGCTGTGTTCTGCAGTGATCTAATGGAGGGTATTTATTGTATTCTGTATTACATGCAGTCGGCCGTCTCCTCCTCCTGCGGTGACAGCGCTGATTCAATATTTTGAGATTATAGTCGGATTTTAAAAGGTGTTTATACATGTGTTTTGTCGGACTTGGAGAAGGCTTATGACTGGGTTCCCCGGGATATTTTGTGGGAGGTGTTGCGGGAGTATGGAGTCACTTCTTAGGACCATCCAATCTCTGTACACCCAAAGTGAGAGCTGTGTTCAGGTACTCGGCAGTATGTCAAACTTGTTTCCAGTGGGGGTTGGCCTCCGCCAGGGCTGCGCTTTGTCACCAATCCTGTTCGTGATATTCATGGACAGGATATCGAGGTGTAGTTGGGGGAAGGAGGGTTTGCAGTTCAGTGAGCTGCAGATCGCATCACTGCTTCTTGCAGATGATGTGGTCCTGCTGGCATCATCGGTCTGTGAACTCACTGGATCGATTTGCAGCCGAATGTGAAGCAGTCGGGATGAGGATCAGCACCTCTAAATCTGAGGCCATGGTGTTCAACACGAAACCGTTTGATTGCCTGCTTCAGGTAGGGAATGAGTCCTTACCCCAAGTGAAGGAGTTCAAGTACCTTGGTGTCTTGTTCGCGAGTGTGGGGACATTGGAACGTGAGACTGGCCGGAGTATCAGAGCAGCAGGGGCGGTATTGCATTCGCTGTAGCGCTCCGTTGTGACGAAAAGAGAGCTGAGCTGGAAGGCAAAGATCTCGATCTACCGGTCAATCTTCGTTTCTACCCTCACCTATGGTCATGAGGGATGGGTCATGACCTAAAGAACTAGATCGTGAGTACAAGCGGCCGAAATGAGTTTCCTCAGGAGGGTAGCTGGTGTCTCCCTTAGAGATAGGGTGAGAAGCTCAGTCATTCCTGAGGGACTCAGAGTAGAGCCGCTGCTCCTTTGCGTTGAAAGGAGACAGCTGAGGTGGTTCGGGCGTCTGGTAAGGATGCCCCCTGGGCGCCTCCCTAGGGAGGTGTTTCAGGCGCGGGGATGAGGCCATGGAGAAGACCCAGGACTAGATGGAGAGATTATATCTCCACACTGGCCTGGGATCCCCCAGTCAAAGTTGGCTGATTTGGCCCGGGAAAGGGAAGTTTGGGGTCGCCTGTTAAAGCTGCTGCCCCCGTGACCGGACACCAGATAAGCGATAGACGATGAGTTATGAGTGAGTAAGATGCAATAATGTAAGTATAGCTATAAATACAGACAAACAAAGCAGTCTGTACAATGATCCAGCTTTATATAAACAATACTTTAAAAAAAAAAAATGTAAAGGGATAGTTCGGAATTTTGGACATAAGACCTATTTTCCAACTCAACCAGTGTGTTTGAGACGTCTGGAGACGTTTTCAAGACATTTCATTCAGTTCTTCTAGTTGCCGAGGTTCGCTGTGCTATGGCTAGCGCAAGTCAATGGTTCTAGTTAGCATAGCATTAAAAACACTCATACCGACTCCACAGTGCACCCGAGGCAAATCAATTGTAATGGCAGACTATCGATGTACATATCTGTGTTGATAGAATGTTTGAAATAAAACCACTCTTGCATTTTTAAGGATTTATGTCTCAGCAGCAGCAGCAGCGTGTCATACTTCCTAGTAGTCTATGGCAGCGGCGGACTGATATCACCTAGCACTTATAAGTTTCCGGTTCTATAATAGTTTGTTTACCTGCTGTCATTGCTACAGACGCAGAGTAGCCTGCAGTGCTAGTTTCTTCAATCTCACAGAAATGGCCACTTTTGGAGAATATACTGAAACTTTGAAGACTCTGATGAGGAGTTTTTTCCCACCCAAACCCAACCGTACCTGTACGAGCCTGAATATACAGAGGAAGAATTGCGCGAGAGGGATGCTCAAAGGGCAGAACGTGAACGAGCGTCTGTGGAGACCGAGATAGCCCCCGCTGGAGCTGAGAACCAGGACCGAACAAACGGAGACTGGTGGTGCCAGGAGGGAATCCCCGGCAACGCGTCCGTGGGTTTACGGTTCTCCGGACGGAGCAGACGTTCGGGTTCGCAATGCGTAATTGTGGGTTCGCGGGGCCGTGTGCTGCCCGGTGTTTGAGTGAGCTCCATGGGCTTTTCAGAGGGCCGAAAAATCGGCGGTGTTCAGGTGTGTATTTACCGGCTGGATTCCGAGCAGCGCGTCTTAAGGTGTGTACACACCGGAAGAACTGCCCGACTCGCGTCGGTAAATTCGGCGTCGGCTACTTAATATGGCCGACTCGAACAACGACATGGGCGGTTCACACCTACGGAATTACAGCCAAAGCCATACGTTCCGCGCTTGCGCGAGATGTAATGTCTCCAAAACAACAGGCGGCGCTAATCTGTATTGTGGGCGAAAAAACACGAAAACCGGAAGTAGGCGGCCCTCTCTAGACCACCTTCTTCGATTCCACTGGTTATCTGGTATGTTTACCATCGTCACTTCCGGGCTTCACTGATTCGCTAGTCAAGCTGCTAGCCTCCACCAATCAGAATGGTAAAAGAATGACCGACTCGAATGGCGGATTACACATTTGAATCGGCTGAAATGAACGCCGACGTGGGCCGATTCGAGCGACCACACCAAGTAGACTCATGTCACGGACGCCGACTCTCTCAAAGACGCCGATTTTCGGTCCGGTGTGAGCCCGCCTTTAGAGTTTTGAGTCCGACGGAGAGTCCGCACGTGTGGATCCGCGCTTTTCAGACAGCCTTGGGGGCATAAGGGCCGACTAAAGGCTACTGTGTCCCGCCGGGCTTCTGTCACGCGCTTCTCTGTTGCAGTGTTGTGGTAACTTCACAACTAACCAGAGCAAAGTAAAATTCCGCTGCTGCTGAGAAACTAGTCTCTCAAAAAATTGATGATTCATGCGATGCAAGGTTAGTTTTGTTTCAAATATTATTCTATCAACACAGTATTTACATCGACAGTCTAGTGTTTTAATTGATTTGCCTCAGGTGCACTGTGGAGTGGGCAAGACTGTTTTTAATGCCTGGCTAACTAGAACCATTGACTTGCGCTAGCCATAGCACAGCGAACTCGGCAACTAGAAAAACTGAATGAAATGTCTTGAAAACATTCTATCAACACAGATATGTACATCGATAGTCTGCCGTTACAATTGATCTGCCTCGGGTGCACTGTGGAGTCGGTATGAGTGTTTTTAATGCCATGCTAACTAGAACCATTGACTTGCGCTAGCCATAGCACAGCGAACCTCGGCAACTAGAAGAACTGAATGAAATGTCTTGAAAACGTCTCCAGACGTCTCAAACACACCGGTTGAGTTGGAAAATAGGTCTTATGTCCAAAATTCCCCAAAAGTCTTTGATTGTTTATCATCTCTTGGAGCATCAGTAACTACGAATGGATCAGTTATGCATCCCTTGTCCCCTGATCCAACAGGCTCTTTCCCTCGGAACGACACCTGAGAAAATAATTTATGCACGCACACAACCAAACCAATGTCACACATCAAATATGCCTGTTCTAGTGGAGTAGATACGATGACTTTTGATAAAGAGGACGAACTCCTAAAAATGTCTCTTTCTCACACCAAAGCCAAGAAAGTGAACACTACTGATTAGGGGTGTGACGAGATCTCGTACCACGAGATCTCGCGAGATTAAAGTCGCGAGATTTGTGAGCTATACATAGCTGAGGTTTTACAGACAGCTGTTACTGACTGGGAGCTTAAAAAACCCAACCACAGCATCGCTTATTGTTACCGACAATGCACGTAATATGGACGTGGCCGTGCGCGACGCGGGATTGAAGTCGCACATCTGTTTTGCGCACACTATAAATCTTGCAACCCAAGCTTGCCTCGGTGTTCCCCGCGTCGCTCGTTTACTCGGGCGGGTGAGATGTGTGATAGCTTTTTTTCATCGTAGTTCAGCGGCTACCGTGGTGAAAATGTCCAAGCACAAACGGCTACAATTGCCATCACACAAGTTAATCACGGGCACGTTGGATATGCTGGCTCGTTACCTTGAGCAGCAAGCTGCCATAGCAGCATCACCAGCCCAGAGATAAGACAAAACTCCCGAAGCATTGATACACTTGACAGCTGCGATGTCAGAGATGCTGAAGATGCTGTAGTTGCAGCATGTTGTTCATGACATACTTGGTCAGGCTCCGTTTGCACTATTTGCACTCTGTATTGACAAAGTAGAACTTTGATTTGGTTTTGCACATATTTACACTTGGGAAAAAGAAATATTTTATTTTATTTATTTTATTTTAACTTTGATCAATTATAACTTTTATAAGACTCAGTTCAAAGTTTAGAGCCAGAATGGAGTCTGTTGGTAAGCTGCTGGAACGTGCTGCAGAGCTGGGCTTGGAGGTCAGCTTCCATGTAGGCAGCGGGTGCACTAGAAGTTTGGCGTTCAAGCAGGCTGTAGCAGACGCCCGACGGGTCTTTGACATGGGGGTAAGTCATGGTCAGAGCAAAAGAACATTACAAAACTACAATAACCCAGAGCATAATAGTCATAGCAAATGTATGTATCTGTCTAGGGGTGGAGCAGGGCATTCCTAAAAAGAAAAAGGCGAGTATACAAGTACCCCACAGTACTAATGACTTAAGTTTTCCTTGAAGGTTGGTTGGGTCTAGGAGTCACATGCCTCTCACAGTACAATGACCCTACCAGAGGTTACACACCTGAACTCTCACCTCATCATGTGCTGAAGAAGCCTCTTGGATTTCTTAAAAAAAACTAAAGCATGTCTAGTTGCCTACAATAAGATTTGAAAGATATTTAAAAGGTAAAAAAAGCTGGAGTGTGTGTATTTCTTGAGGAATGGGTGTTCAGAACAACGGACATTGTTTTGGGGATAATGGTCTGTGGACAAATGGGCTTTCAGTCGGATGGGACATTTTTCGGACTTTTGGGGTTTTGGAATAATGGGCCATTGGAATTTTTTCAGACTTTATCGGGCCTCCAGATGAGTCTCTTGGATATTGGTGGAGGATTCTCTGGGAGAGAGGACTGTCAAGAGAAATTTGAAGAGGTAAAATGAAGAAAATTTACAATGTCAGGTAGTGCTTGGTCATTCTTCTAAACGCCACTTTGTGTTTATTCATGTTGCATGGGCTGGACGCGCTGAAGAGGAAGCTTACCTCTGTGTAGACATTGACAATGTTTCATCATTCATAGCTGACATAACCACTATTACTGCTTTGTACATTTAGTGGATGTCCCAGATACGAAGTCTGTCTGAGTTCATAACTTTAAACGGAACGTAATACCTGTGAACCCGGCCGATACTAATAGCCATCTATGGTCATTGTTAATGTTACTGATATATTCGTGGTTTTTCAGAATACTTCTTGCTTCTTATGACATTTTGTAGAGATGTGCTGAAAGAGATGGGCCTTGCCAGCCTGGTAACTCCTGCTCGGGGGGCAAAGAAGTTGGAAAATCTAAAGAAAACATACAAGGTTTGGATTCATTGCAATTTTCACTATAGTCCTAGTTATTGGAAGCATGTATGGAAGAACAGTTACCTTTCTCTTTGAGTATTTCCTTTACTGTATTCAGCTTGTGAAATGAAAACAACATGAGTTGTGCACTGAAAGTATTTTGTGAAAATTGCAATGTGTGCAGGAGCTCAGGAAGCCACTTACAGGCAGTGGCACTGAATCAGGGGAGCCCACTGCTGGTTCATGGAAGTGATTCTCTCTTATGGATGAGGCAATAGTTGGTAGGCCATCTATTCAGCCTCCATGCCTCATTGCCCCAGCCTGCTGAGAGAACCCCTCCATCAGTCAACCAGCACCCCCTGATTCAGTGTCATCAGAACCGGAGAGTCAGACCCCAGAACCTGGGAATATAGGTTGAACCAGGGCCATGGCCAGCAAAGAGGCAACGGCGTGATGCCGTCTTAGAGCTGTTGGAGAGGGCAGTGGAGAAAGCAGAAGAGAGGGACAGGCATGCTGAGGCCAGGGAGGACAGATTGCTCAATTTATTAGAAGAGATAGAACATGTAAAAAAGAGAGAGAGAGAGAAATTTGATTGGTTGATGAATACATTTTTTATGAAAAAAATCTGTCAACAATAAAAATTCATAACTTAAATAACAACAGCCTCAACAACAATGAGGCCAGGGAGGACAGACTACTAAATGTATTTATATAAAAATGATCCGTGTCAACAATAACGATTACAACTAACATTCTTAACTAACTCGAGTGTGTGTGTGTGTGTGTTTTTAATTTAGAAAATGGTCAATAATCGTGCTCCTGGAGAGCTTGAGGAGTGCTGGTAGCTGCAGAGAGAGCAGCTGCCATGCACCAACGCAGCCGTTCCCCACACTGCAGGTCTGCCTGGACCTGACCCTCTCCGTCATCAGCACCTCCTCCGTTGGATCAAGGGTGTCCCCATCCCTGAGGCAGAAGTTGTGCAATATGGCACAGCAAGCTACCAACTTGACGCCAAATTCGGGGCGCACTTCTAGGGCTTTAAAGAAAACTGATCGCCACCTGGTCTTCATGATGCCAAAGGTCCGATCAATGACCGAGCGGCCCTTTGCATGGTGCCTGTTGAACCGGGCCGCCACAGCACTCCTCCCTGGCTCCCTCCCTGGTGTAATGAGGGGGATGGGCTGCAGCATACACGTATATCCACCATCCCCCAGAATGTAGAAGCCCTCAGGTGGGTATAGCTGCTGTTTATACAGCGGGCTGTTTTTCAGGACCCTGGAATCATGAACTGATCCAGGGTACCCTACAAACAAAGCTAAAAATATGCCATTGTGTCACAAACGGCCTGCATTTGGATCGAATGAAATAATTTTTCAATTAAAGTAACACTGGGCTTCTGCAGTCGGGGGCTTGATCCGTACATGGCATCCATCGATGCTGCCCACGACCCTGGAAAACGACCAGTTGCTTCAAGGTCATCTGGTGGTGGAAAGTGGATGACCACGTTTTTGATGTGAAGCACTCTCCCAGTGACCCGATTGATGATGTTATGGACAGTGGCCCATGGGATGGCGAAAGCAACGACGCGGTAAGATGTTGCACTTGCCAGACAAAATAAAAACACCAAGACCTCCAGATCATGACCCCAGCCATGATCAAAGGGAGAGCGCAGAATGGCCATCAGATGGGCAATAGTGGGTCTGGAGAGGGGGAAGTCAGGTCGCAGGTCACTGTGGTCATCAAAATACATGGCCAAGACGGGAACTTGGCAGTTCAATGAAGAATACCTGGATGGTTGTGCCCACTGTAAATGAAGTGTAAACAAATCAATAAATATATATTTACTGTCAAGATTTTGCAATGTCTAAATAGCCCCAGTAGGGGGTGTAGTCTGACACAATTAACCATTAACAGAGTTCAGAAACATGTATACGACAGTGTATTAGGGCCAAGTATGAAAAAAAAAACTTTTTAAACTCGTAAATCTGCAAGTTTCTTTCTCGTTATTTGCCACTTTTTAAACTTGTAAATCTGCAACTTTGTTTTCTCGTAAATTTGCCACTTTAATCTCATAAATCTGCAACATTACCCCCCTCCCCGGGTCCGTAATTTTTTTTTCATACTTGGCCATAATATGCCGTCGTACATGTATGTTCATATCTATTTTACATTTAAATATCAAAGCCTAGCTAGGATCATCTTCATATTCACTTACAATTTGATGACGTCTCATTTCTCTCTCTGGCCCTCCTCGTTCTCCTGGCTCAAAGTATTCTGACGGTCAGAACAAAAAAGGTCAAAATTATTTTTGGTTCCATTATCGATCAAAATGCTTGATAGAGCTTGAATGAATCCTTTGTTTATGTTGGCGGGAACGTTCAGCGGGATCTGACACGTATCAATTATGCGTCAGGAAGGACGTCATCAATAGCGCCGAAAGAAATGCGAGAAGTGTCCAAAAGTGTTTTTTCATTTTGCTGTTGTTCCAGGTTCCAGGTTCCAGTCATTCACAGACAGTGGTAAACTACGATAGTAGCCACAGCTGCCCTGGGGCAGACTGACGGAAGCGTGGCTGCCATTCTGCGCCTACGGCCCCTCTGACCACCACCTCAAACATACAGCACTCACACACATTCACACGAGGCAAGATGGGTGAAGTGTCTTGCCCATGGACACAACGACCATGACACAGTGACAAAGGCGGGGATCGGACCGCCGACCCTCCGAACATTGGCCAACAAGCTTGAGCCATAGCTCAACAGGGTAATTATCAACACTCATCTCATCTCATTTTCAACCGCTTATCCAGTGCCTGGTCGCAGGGGCAGCAGTTTTAGCGGGGAACCCCAAACGTCCCTTTCCCGGGCCACATCAGCCAACTCTGACATCCGACAGCTGTTTCCGTCTCCGGACGCTGAGGACATAACTCTATCTGGTGGCTGTACCCGGCCATCTCTCGCTCGCTCTCTCTCTCTCGCGCGATTCTATCGGACGTCAGTGGCTCCGCCCCTGAACGCTGTGAGGAATAGCTCCATCTGGTGGCTGCACCCGGCCATCTCTCCCTCTCTCTCTCCCCCTCTCTCGCTACTCCATCTGACGTCAGATAACCTAAAACTGAATACAGTTTTAGGTTATCTTTTCCCTGATCCCAGGGTGGTGCCCCATATATTCATGATTATATCATAATAATCTATTAAATATAATTATTAATATCGATAATCATATTGACATTAATAATTAGCTGTTGATAACCAAATCTGCTCCTGCTACATCCCCAACAATAGCAAAATAAAAAATAATAATAATTAAAAAAAACGTGTAATTCGGTTCATGAATGATCAATCAAGCGTCTTTTTTAAGTGATCTTAAGGCAACGGTTGTTGTGCTTTGAAGCAAAAAGTTTCACAAATGCATTAAAATCTATATTCAAGAAATCATCAAGAATTGTACCAGTCCCTATGGAAGCTTCTTTTTGCTGCTCCATGTTGTCTTTGGAAAGGTCTTTAAATCAGGCTGCACTGCTGAATCACCTTTGCATTTTGATATATCTAAAAAAAACGAAAGTGGCAAATTATTAAAATTATCTAATGCAGTTATACCGTTTATCGTAGCATATTTTTACCTTTTGTTTGATCATAAAATAAGACACATTTGTAAATGTTTTAATATCCAACCATATAACATATGCTACAGAAAATAGCCAATAACTGAAAACATGTTATTTTACTGAGTTACATGATATGTGATGCTACTGTACTGCAATTTATATGGAAAGAGAATAAAAACATACCATGCAGGCTGCTCTCACTCAGCTTTCGTACTAAAAAGTACGAAAAGTAAAGCACGATCATTTCGTATGATTTCCTACGTATTACACAGAGCCGTAGTCACGTAAACGATGCGCTTTATGCTGGTAGTTAGAGACCATCAGACTTAAACCTGACCATAACCTTCGGGGGGTTTAGCTCAGGCGGTAGAGGGGCTTTGGTGACCGCAAGATTGCTGGTTCGATACCAGGCTCCTCCAATTCTAACCCTAACCTTAGCTTTTACCCTAACCCTAACCAACAAACAAAAGATCATATACATTCACTGAAGGATTAATATGAGAACAAAATGCATATTTTTCGCTAGGAATGTCATCAAAACGTACTTTAATGCCGAAACAGCTTTAAAATGCTGCATTATGCTGCATTTTCCATTATGAATGAAAGGAATGGAAGCCATTTTTCACTGCAGGGAATCGCGCATGCGCACTGGCGTCATTTCGAAAATTCGTAGGATAATACACTAAAAAATTGGGCATGCGCACTGGTGTCATTTCGAAATTCGTAGGATAATACACGACAAATTGTACATAACTTTTCGTACGTTTCCATACGAAAATTCATGAGAATACGTTGTACCATGTGATCCAAGAGGAATTGCTGTAGGCCTAGGACCCTCTTCCTCCCTGTCATCTTCATCTGCCTCGTGGTCACTCCCTGCCTCTGTCCCACTTTATGAATCTGCAGCAGCCTCCTCTTCATCCCTCACATCCTCTTCTCCTTCATCTCCTTCTGTGGCCTTCTCCTGCTCTGACCCTACTGGTCTCTCCAGTTCACTACCATCTCCTTCATTTCCCTCCTCCTCTTCCTGCTGTGCACTTTTCTTTATAAAAAAAACTGCTTTCCTTTTCATTGTTCTGCTCTCTCCAGCTACTCTTGCCTGCAATAGGTTGGTTTCTCGTGACATCACAGTGCTGCATCGCGAACGCGCTAAATTCAGATGGATGGCAGGAAGTGAAGTCTGCCCATAGAACTGCCATGTGAAAAAGTCAAGATGCCCATGTTTTGTGTAGTTTACGGCTGGTCCAATCGTTCTACCCGTGAAAAGGACATTTCCATAAAGTTGAGAAATGAAAAAAGCGGATTTTAAACCTTCATCTGCGGGTCTGAGGGTCCCTTTGCCATCAATCGGGAACGCTTGCGTTCTCTGCTGCTGGGGCAGTCGCAGGCACCAGTTGCATTCGTCCCCCTAAGTTCAGACTTCAGGATGCCCGGTGCGGTGCGTGGGCCCGTCTCAGGCTCGCCTGCCTCTCCGTTCGGCACGCTTCCCCCTCCTTGGGCGCCCGTCGGGCCCGCATGAGTTGGGCGCGGCTGCCAGTGGACTACATTTACATTTAGGTCATTTAGCAGACGCTTTTGTCCAAAGCGACTTACAATAAGTACATTTGTCAAAAGAAGGAAACAAAGAAACCACAACGTATCATTGCCGATAAAGTAAGAGCTAAAATTAGAACAAGTGTTAGGTCCTCATCTGAGTGAAGTAGTACATCAAGAGCAACAGTGCTATGATCAGAGTGCTATAGGTAAGGTTTTTTTTTTTTTTGTTGTTGTTCTTGTTTTTTTTGGGGGGGGGGGGTGTTAGTGGGTCATGCTATGTAGAGTCCAGGTGAAGTCTGAACAGGTGAGTCTTGAGCCTTTTTCGGAAAATGGCAAATGACTCTGCTGTCCTGACATTAGTCGGGAGTTCGTTCCACCACTGAGGCGCCAGAACAGAGAAGAGTCTGGACTTTGCTGAGCGACATTTGTTTGATTTCAGCGATGGTGGTACCAGCCGGCCAGCTGAAGTAGAGGAGCGAAGTGCTCGCTTCGGGGCATGAGGTTTGACCAGTGTTTGAAGGTAGACGGGTGCCGTTCCATTGATGGCCCTGAAGGCCAGTGCTATCGTCTTGAATTGGATGCGTGCTGCAACAGGGAGCCAGTGGAGGTCACGGAGGAGGGGGGTCACATGGGAGAATTGGGTAGATTGAAGATAAGGCATGCTGCAGCGTTCTGGATACGCTGCAATGGTTTAATCGCAGAGGCCGGGAGTCCGGCCAGGAGAGAGTTCCAGTAGTCAAGGCGGGAGATGACCAGTGCTTGGACCAGGAGTTGCGTTGCATCCTTTGTGAGGAAGGTCCGAATCCTGCAGATATTGTAGAGGGCAAATCTGCAGGATCGGGCCACAGCAGTGATGTTGGGGGTGCAGGATAGTTGGTCATCGAGGATTACACCCAGGTTCCTCGCAGTTGACGACGGCAATACTGTGATGGCCTCGACAGTGACCGACAGGTCCATGCGAGGGCAGTCTTTCCCTGGGATGAAGAGGAGTTCGGTTTTATTCAGGTTAAGCTTCGGGTGATGTGCAGTTGTCCAGACAGAGATGTCAGCCAGACAGTGCGAGATGCGAGTTACAATGTGGGTGTCAGAGGACGGGGGAAAAGAGAGGAACAGCTGGGTGTCATCTGCGTAGCAATGGTAGAAGAATCCATGCGATGTGATAACAGAACCTAGTGATCTGGTGTATAGTGAGAACAGAAGCGGTCCTAATACTGAGCCTTGAGGGACACCCGTGTCCAGAGAACAGGGTTTGAACATAGAGCCATTCCATGTGACCTGAAAGGTGCGATTTGTCAGGTATGATGTACGCCAGGTGAGAGCAGAGTCAGTTATGCCAAGTTCAGCCAGAGTGGAGAGGAGGATTTGGTGGTTGACTGTGTCGAATGCAGCAGATAGGTCGAGGAGAATGAGAACGGAGGACTGGGAAGAGGCTCTAACGTCTCGCAGGGACCCGTCTCCGTGCTGACCGCGTTACGTGTACGCAAGTACGTCGGGGTTCGGCGGGTCGCGTCGGCGGACCCTCCTCCTCCGCCTCGGGGTACCCGATGCCTCAGTCCCAACAAATTTACTAACTAATTGTTTGTATTGTATTCTAGAAACTGGCTCTAAATCCCTACAATACAGACTCTCTGGAACGGTTTCCTCCATAGACGTAGTCAGCATTTTTACTTCCGGACAGCCATTTGGAAATTGCGCCCCCTTAACGCGTCATTACAATCACGTGACTGAAACCAAGCTATAGTCAAGATGGGAAAAGCTCTGGTTATCCTTATATTTTGTTACACTGTAGGGCCATGTAGCTAATAAGAAGTGGTGGGCCGTTATCGGCGTTAATGTGCTGCATTAACGCAAGACTCTTATCGGGCGATAAAAAAAATATCGCTGTTAATCTATTCTCAAAGGGTTGGGAGCTGGGTCTATAATAAGCAAGTTATAATAATAATAATAATACATTTTATTTCATAGGCGCCTTTCTGTCACTCAAGGTCACCTTACAGTAAATAAAAGACAATGTACAGAACACAATAGAATAAAATAAAATTGAAGTAATAAAATAAAAATAAAATACAAAGAAGCCACAAAAGTACACAAGAGTAAAGTGAAGTATGGACAGGAAACTTGGTTAGAGGGAAAAGGCAATCTTAAACAGGTGTGTTTTGAGTCGGGACTTGAAATGTGAAAATGTACTGATGTTCCTTATTTCGGGTGGCAGAGAGTTCCAAAGTTACGAAGTTACGAAGTTATGATTACTTTCACGCGGCACGCCGATGAAAATCGATCTGACGGCAGGTTCACACCGGCAGCGGAAGCGCCGCGAATAGCCACGGAGCGGAGCCCGCTTCCTTTCAGCGCCCGCTTCCTTTCGGCGCCCTTGTTAAGCGATAGTGTAGTTCACACCGCGAAGCGCCGCGATTGTTTCGGCGCCTGCTATATTTTTTGCACAAGCCGCTAGCGATCGCGTCAATTCTGGCAGGAAGTCACACAAAGAAACACGAGACAATCTGGTCAATTTTCAAAATAAAAGCAATTTTCAAAATAAAATACCGCGATAGACAAATGCGATCATATTTGTGTATCTAAACAGAGTAGAGCGATGAAAACAATTAATAAATGTGAAGAGTAGATAAACAAATATGTATATTTCAACGGTATATCTACACTACTACTGACTACTACCATACACACTCTCTTTCTCTCAGAGAGAAAGAGAACAGATAAATAAAAGAAGTGTACAAACTTCTTGGTTACAGAAACATGGTGTATTTATTTTATGAGGTTATGATGAAAAAAATAGCTCTGAATGAACAACAGCTGAGCAGAAGCGCTTGTCTGGTCTGGACTGGGGGCAGACTTGGAACCTGTGTATGCCTACTGTGAAATTACCACTCCAAACGTGACGTGCTGACATGGATGCCGCTATGAAGCCGCCGGGTTTGCTTTAGGGAAAATGTATTTTTAAGAAGCTTCCCAATGGAAACCTCAACAAGACTAAGGTTGTTTGCACCTTGTGCAATGCGGAATTAGTTAGTTAGTCATTATTTATGTAGCACACACATAAAATGAATGCTTTCGGCAGAATTCAAATGAGCCAGGATTACAGTGAGATTAATCTAGATTTGAAAAAATAATCTATGCCCACCACTACTAATAAACTAACAAATACAAAATCATAAAAGCAATATCACATGCACATAACAGTTATGTTTGGACTGATTAATGCTACTGTATTTGTTATTTTCCCAGTTTTACTGTGCAGCGTCATTGCTGTGATATGTGACAGTAAATGGTTTTATAGTAGGCTACATATTAGCTAATCAAATCAAAATGATTGATCTCCTAGCTAGAACAGTGTTGTGTGTTGTAACGTAACGCCCGCGAAACGGCGGCCCTCTGTAAATGTTATGGATTGAAACATGACAGGTTTTAATATTTTGTATGAAGCTGTTTTTGTCTTTACTAAAACCAAAACTAATCAAAGGGCAACATGCTCTCAGAAATCACCAGCGAGCGCTTTCACATTTGGCTAAATGAAGCACACACTGTTATTGCTGATGCTGTACCCACTCTCTAGTCCCCCTTTTTGAACAGGGGGACCACCACCCCGGTCTGCCACTCCTTAGGCACTGTCCCTGACTTCCACACAATGTTGAAGAGACGTGTCATCCAAGACAGCCCCTCCAACACCAAAGCCTTCAGCATTTCTGGACGGATCTCATCAATCCCGGGGGCTTTGCCACTGAGGAGTTGTTTGACTACCTCAGTGACTTCCACAGGGAAATTGACGATGATCCTCCATCAGCTTCCTACTCTTCCTCTACACCTCTAGAGGGCGTGTCGGTTGGATTCAGGAGTTCCTCAAAGTGCTCCTTCCACCACCCGATTACCTCCTCAGTTGAGGTCAACAGTGTCCCATCCATCCAGGTTATCAGTGATATCCGTGATATCCTGGATATCCGTGATATCACGGATATCCGATATCCTAGTAGCGTTTGTTTGAGCTTGACAATGTGACGTAACCGCATTCACGCTGCGGTGTCGGGCGGCATCTTGGTTGTCCAAGAAGCCGGAGCGAGAGAGAGAGAGCTATCGATAACCACACACTGGAGAGTTTTAGCCAAGGTTAAGGACCTCTTGCGTTGTCAGCTGCGCTGCCTGTTCACACGAGGACCGAAAACTCGACAACTTACTATCGCTTTATGGTTTTCCTTCGTGGAAGCAGCTTCAAGGAAGCCTTTTGTCCGACATTACAAAGAGGAGACGGATGGCTCGGCTAGCAGCCGTAAGACGCCCGGACAGCAAGTTTGCCAGCATCCTGAGATATATGAAAGTGTGCTCCAGACACTTTCATTTGGGTGAGTGTTTTGATTGTTTACTATTGGTCATGTTTTAGCGAAAAATCGGATTTTACTCCATGATAATAGCTACCGAGACAGCCACAATTGCTAGCTAACTAGCTGGCTAACTGGCTGTCTCTAGCTCTCTAGTTAACCAGTTGGTAGATGAATAGATCGATAGACATTCACCCCGACATTTTCATTCGGGTGAGTGTTTTGATTATTTACTCGTGGTTTTAGTGCAAAATCCGAGTTTATTGCATAATAATAGCTACAGAGACAGCTAGCTAGTTGGCTAACTGGCTGTCTCTAGCTGGCAAGCTAATCAGCTGGCAGGTGAATAGATCGACAGACATTCACCAGACATTTTCATTCGGGTGTTTTGATTGTTTACAATTGGTCATGTTTTGGTGCAAAATCCGATTTTACTGCATAATCACTGTTACCGAGACAGCCAGTTAGCCAGCCAGCTAGCTAACTAGCTGGCCAACTGGCTGTCTCCAGCTGGCTAGTTAACCAGCTGGTAGATAAATAGATTAATTGATCGATAGACATTAACTTTTCTGTTGCTTGCAAATATTTTACCGCGGTAAAGTGAGCCGCTGTTTGCGAGATAGTGGTAAAGTGAGCCGCTGTTTGATTTTCGTTGGGCGCGCGCTACAGTAAATACGGTAGGCACGGTTCTCGAGCAAAGTGAAGGTCCTGAAAGATACATAAAGCCTGTGTGCTTTTACTGGAGAAATGTGGAGGAAAATCACTTACAAGATGAATCAACTTTTTAGTTATATTTCACTGCCGTAAAGGGGAGAAAAATCACCTTTCATCGACATTTTACTGTAGAAATGTGGAGAAAAAATAATTTAAAACGACCCCTATAATAAAAGCCATTCACAGTATGCTGACCTTTGACCTTACCTCACACCAATTCCTTCATAGGTGTGTTCCTCATTTCTTTTGAATATTGTTCCTGACATCTCACTCTACTTCTGATATCATTTTGGTGGCATTCTACTGTAGAAATTTGGAGAAAAATAACCTTAAAGTCACCCCTATAATAAAACCCAGTTACAGTATGCTGACCTTTGACCTTACGTCACATCAATTCATTCATAGGTGTGTTCCTCATTTATTTTGCATACTGTTCCTGGGGTCTTATTCTACTTCTGATATCATTTTGGTGGCATTCCACTGTAGAAATGTGGAGAAAAATAACCTTAAAGTCACCCCTATAATAAAACCCATTTACAGTATGCTGACCTTTGACCTTACGTCAGATCAATTCCTTCATAGGTGTGTTCCTCATTTCTTTTGAATATTGTTCCTGACATCTCACTCTACTTCTGGTATCATTTTGGTGGCATTTTACTGTAGAAATGTGGAGAAAAATAACCTTAAAGTCACCCCTATAATAAAACTCATTTACAGTATGCTGACCTTTGACCTTACCTCACACCAATTCCTTCATAGGTGTGTTCCTCATTTCTTTTGCATACTGTTCCTGGGGTCTTATTCTACTTCTGATATCATTTTGGTGGCATTCTACTGTAGAAATGTGGAGAAAAATAACCTTAAAGTCACCCCTATAATAAAACCCATTTACAGTATGCTGACCTTTGACCTTACGTCAGATCAATTCCTTCATAGGTGTCTTCCTCATTTCTTTTGAATATTGTTCCTGACATCTCACTCTACTTCTGGTATCATTTTGGTAGCATTCTACTGTAGAAATTTGGAGAAAAATCATTTTAAAAATCCCACCCATAATGACTTAACCCCATTTACTGTATGCTGACCTTTGACCTTACGTCACATTAATTCCTTCATAGGTGTGTTCCTCATTTCTTTTGAATATTGTTCCTGACATCTCACTCTACTTCTGGTATCATTTTGGTGGCATTCTACTGTAGAAATGTGGAGAAAAATAACCTTAAAGTCACCCCTATAATAAAACCCATTTACAGTATGCTGACCTTTGACCTTACCTCACACCAATTCCTTCATAGGTGTGTTCCTCATTTCTTTTGCATACTGTTCCTGGGGTCTTATTCTACTTCTGATATCATTTTTGTGGCATTTTACTGTAGAAATCTGGAGAAAAATCATTTTAAAAATCCCACCCATAATGACTTAACCCCATTTACTGTATGCTGACCTTTGACCTTACGTCACATTAATTCCTTCATAGGTGTGTTCCTCATTTCTTTTGCATACTGTTCCTGGGGTCTTATTTTACTTCTGGTATTATTTTGGTGGCGTTCTACTGTAGAAATGTGGAGAAAAATAACCTTAAAGTCACCCCTATAATAAAACCCATTTACAGTATGCTGACCTTTGACCTTACCTCACACCAATTCCTTCATAGGTGTCTTCCTCATTTCTTTTGCATACTGTTCCTGGGGTCTTATTCTACTTCTGGTATCATTTTGGTGGCATTCTACTGTAGAAATGTGGAGAAAAATAACCTTAAAGTCACCCCTATAATAAAACCCATTTACAGTATGCTGACCTTTGACCTTACCTCACACCAATTCCTTCATAGCTGTGTTCCTCATTTCTTTTGCATACTGTTCCTGGGGTCTTATTCTACTTCTGATATCATTTTGGTGGCATTCTACTGTAGAAATGTGGAGAAAAATAACCTTAAAGTCACCCCTATAATAAAACCCATTTACAGTATGCTGACCTTTAAACCTTACGTCAGATCAATTCCTTCATAGGTGTCTTCCTCATTTCTTTTGAATATTGTTCCTGACATCTCACTCTACTTCTGGTATCATTTTGGTGGCATTCTACTGTAGAAATTTGGAGAAAAATCATTTTAAAAATCCCACCCATAATGACTTAACCCCATTTACTGTATGCTGACCTTTGACCTTACGTCACATTAATTCCTTCATAGGTTTGTTCCTCATTTCTTTTGAATATTGTTCCTGACATCTCACTCTACTTCTGGTATCATTTTGGTGGCATTCTACTGTAGAAATGTGGAGAAAAATAACCTTAAAGTCACCCCTATAATAAAACCCATTTACAGTATGCTGACCTTTGACCTTACCTCACACCAATTCCTTCGTAGGTGTCTTCCTCATTTCTTTTGCATACTGTTCCTGGGGTCTTATTCTACTTCTGGTATCATTTTGGTGGCATTCTACTGTAGAAATGTGGAGAAAAATAACCTTAAAGTCACCCCTATAATAAAACCCATTTACAGTATGCTGACCTTTGACCTTACGTCACATCAATTCCTTCATAGGTGTGTTCCTCATTTCTTTTGCATATTGTTCCTGATGTCTCACTCTACCTCTGGTACAAGTTCTGCAGATTTTTTTTTGCATATTGTGCAAATGTGGGGAGAAATCACCTTAAAACCAGCCCCAAAATGTGTGAACTTCATTTTGCTGAGTTTGACCTTATCAGCAGGGGACACTGTTGTGACCATGAAAGAAACATTCAACACAATTGTTTCACACATCTTCATCCTACCCCCACACATCAGGGTGGAATTTATTAGAAGGAAAGGTAGAAAGTGAATGATTTACAGTAAGATGCTTTGACAAAAAACACTGCCTTTGAGTCAGGGTTAAAACTGTAAACACCTGGACCGACAGTGCATAAGCCAGCCTGCAAGGATGCCACAGACATGAACATTTTTAAGATGGCCACCAACAATATTCAGGAATACACAGAGACTGTCAGTGGGGTGGTGTACGTCCATCTGTGGTCCCACGAGAAATTTGAATTTAGGAAAAGACTTGGTGTGTGTGTGTGTCTGTGTGAGACAGCAGCAGATGTCAAACTGACTCCATACTTTGAAATGTGTAAATCATGATAAATCCATTTATCTCCTGCAGATACTACAAGGTGTATATTAATCTTAGGAATATAATATCATAACTAAAACTGAGATGGAAAAAAGAAGCCATCCTAATGAAAGATTGCCTACAACTAGGTTTTCAACTAGAACCAAACAAAATGTTATAACAGGTTTTTTTTTTACTGACTCATACAGAGGTCACAAAATAAAGTATCCGTATGATTAGTTTTGTTGTTGAGGCATAACACAAACACTGTCTGTGGCATAGGGAAAGTACTCCTATGCAGTCTTTGATTTATTGCAGTGCAAAATTCACCTCTTCATCAGCCTCATCTTTTTCTCCCTTTTGTGAGGTATGGGTAAAAATTACTTTCTCAGTTGAAAGTTTCTTTTTAAGTGACTTTTTTAAAACGTCACTTTTTGCACAAAGTGCACTTCCAGTGCTTTTTTTTTCTCTCCTGAAGTTGCTGTGTGTCCATTTGTAGGCAGTGGCGATAGAACCACCGACAACAGGTGTCACACTGAATCTGTAAAAACAAAAATGGGACATTGTTAACATGTGAATGTGGCCAAACATCTGAGCTTTTTTAAGTTATTATCTTCCTACTGTATATCTAGGTTTTGGAACAACTTTATGTGCAACTGCTTCTTTTAAATTAGTTTAACACTAGAACCGCCAACATTCTAATCCCCCTTAAAACGCCACAGCGTTCTCCCAGACCGTAACGTGTAATTACATTGTTTCCAGTCGCAAACAGTTCTGTAAGTGGAAAATAAGATTTAATTTTTAGTCGTGTTAGTCTTTCTTCATATTATGTTGTGTTGGTGTCTTGATTGGATGTGGTTGGGGGGTTAGACTGAGTGATGTTACAGCACCGCCTGTTGCACCTACGGCACACACGTCTGCCTACAGTTGAAAGTGACGCATCTGGACACGTGTGCTGCTCTCATGTCAAGAGTCAATGTCGCTGTTCACTGGATTTTTATTTTTTCTAGGTCAGTTTGTTATCAACTCCAGTGTTTTACAGTTGTTCTACCTGGATATTACGTAGTTTAGGCTCCACGCCCACAGAAACCCGTTATTACCGGACTGGACAGCAGCCGAGAGAATTATTATTACCTACGTTATAATTCAATAGTAATCATTATAAACGAGAGTGAGTAGGCTATATACTATATGGCGCTTTATATCTAACACAGACTAATCATGATCTAGTCTGTCCTGAGCCCACAAAATAAAGTTTGTGAAGTGTCTGTGTAATGGAGCTCCGTGCACCTCTGTTACATCTGCATGGAGCACACGTCGGAAAGTTCTCCCTTAATAATTATTCCAATGAAAAAATGTTGCAATGGAATCCCAAGAGTCTGTGATGAATAGTGAAGGAATATTTCTAGTATTTTGCATTTGTTAACAATTTGGCCCACAAAAAAGTAATAATTTCTAAAAATCTAAAAATAAAGGAAAGAAAGAAAGAAAAAGGCAATCACAATATATTTAAATAATATTCTCAACATCCCTGAACATACAATTAAATATTAAGACTTACCCAGTCAGTGATGGGATGGCTTGGGCTGGGTGGTTTTGTGGCTGCACACAAGGCACAATGTTCCTCTACGTCAAACACTGAAATAGAAATAAAAATGGTGAATGTTGTATAAAACAGTATCTGATTATGATTTGGATATGATTGTGTATGGAAAAGCAGACATGCACCTGATGCTTCTAAAATTAGTTCTGCGAAGCTCTGGCGTGCCTGGGTCATTTCTGTTTTGGTTGTCCCGAAATCCAAGGTTGGCATCAAAGGGAATGCCTCCATGAATGCCTTTGCCATCTAAAAAATATGACATGGTTTATGTAAATTGCTTTAATTGTGGTCACATTTTAATTGGATGACTGCAAATCTGTTTACTCCGACTATGGGGACAAGAGATTGCCAAAAAAGACTTATTTCAGAAAACATGGATTTCAATAGATTAACATCATACCATGATAACAATGGGCCCTAGTTTCGTAGACCAGGCGCAGTCAGCTTTCAGCGCACCTGCGCCGCGCCGACGGGGTGTGTCCACCTGGACTTTGCAAGTTTCGTGCACCGCGCAGGCTCGCGCAGGCACACCTCCCGTCTCGCCCACCGGCGCAAGTGGGAAAGAGGGAGGAGAAGAAGGCGTGAGTGGGAGACGAGGAGGAGACGAGGCGTGGACTGGGATTAATACAGCCGATTCAGATCTTCACCAATCAAATGAGCTCCTCTCCTCTCCTTTAATGCGTTAGGGGAGGTTCAGTGCAAGTTCCGTCACTTGACAACCCGATGACAGAAGCAGCGCCGCCACTCCCACCACGCTCATCACGCGCTGTGCGTGCGTATCATAATAATAACAATGCTGATATTATAAAAAACAGGAGAGAGAGAGGGAGATGTTTCCGTTACGCGTGCCATCCGCCTTTGATCTGACGTCAGATGTGACGGGACAATCTATATAGATATAAATTCACGTGTTGATTCAATGAGTTGCATTAAATAGTGTTTGTTGTGATTATTTATTGCATTTAAATGTGCCTGGAACTGTGGAAACCTGCCTGTGAGGTCTCGGTGACGTGTGCACACTGCGCGCCGTCAGCCAAACTTCCACTCCGCCAGCTGTGATTCGCATTGAATGAATGGACTTTATTTACGCCTTGCGCCGAAAGTAGACCGGGTTGGAGCTGGCGAGCTTTCAGCACAGTCTCGGCGAGGCTTTTTGCCACGAAACTTCCGCTACACCAAGCTGAATCTGTGACGCCTCCCCCTGCTGCGGGGGCCCTAGTTTCGTAGACCAGGCGCAGTCAGCTTTCAGCGCACCTGCGCCGCGCCGACGGGGTGTGTCCGCCTGGACTTTGCAAGTTTCGTGCACCGCGCAGGCTCGCGCAGGCACACCTCCCGTCTCGCCCACCGGCGCAAGTGGGAAAGAGGGAGGAGAAGGAGGCGTGAGTGGGAGACGAGGAGGAGACGAGGCGTGGACTGGGATTAATACAGCCGATTCAGATCTTCACCAATCAAATGAGCTCCTCTCCTCTCCTTTAATGCGTTAGGGGAGGTTCAGTGCAAGTTTCGTCACTTGATAACCCGATGACAGAAGCAGCGCCGCCGCTCCCACCACGCGCATCACGCGCTGTGCGCGCGTATCATAATAATAACAATGCCCATATTATAAAAAACAGGAGAGAGAGAGGGAGATGTTTTGGTCCGAGAGGCTGAGTTTCCGTTACGCGTGCCATCCGCCTTTGATCTGACGTCAGATGTGACGGGACAATCTATATAGATATAAATTCACGTGTTGATTCAAGGAGTTGCATTAAATAGTGTTTGTTGTGATTATGTATTGCATTTAAATGTGCCTGGAACTGTGGAAACCTGCCTGTGAGGTCTCGGTGACGTGTGCGCACTGCGCGCCGGTCCGCCAAACTTCCGATCCGCCAGCTGTGATTCGCATTGAATGAATGGACTTTATTTACGCCTTGCGCCTTGCGCCGAAAGTAGACCAGGTCGGAGCTGGCGAGCTTTCAGCGCAGTCTCGGCGAGGCTTTTTGCCACGAAACTTCCGCTACGCCAAGCTGAATCTGTGACGCCTCCCCCTGCTGCGCCGCCACACCCATCTTGGCGCAGGCGATCTACCAAACTGCTAAACTGACGGTGCGCAAGGCTGCGCGGGTCGAAACTTGCACTGCGCCGGCTGCGCCACCCTGCGCTGGTCTACGAAACTAGGGCCCTAGGGCCCAATTACTCCACAACTACTTCCATCCTTCTGCACGGGGTGTTGGAGTGTGGATCCTTGGAACTTTATATCGACCCAGTCCGTCTTGCTGAGGCAAGTTCTTCTCATTTTCAAGAAGTCACTGTTTGAGAATCATTTGTTAAATTCTAAATGTACTATAAAGACAGCAGTTATTGTCTTCCTGAATTTACAGCATCAGTTTTGACTGTTATTTACATGTAGATTAAAATGAACTTAATTTGAGGGAAGAGTTACCTTGCAGAAAACATTTTCTGAGATTATAATCACGAATGTGACTCTCTAATCAGAAATTCATGTTGATTAACATGACACCAGTTTAATAAATGTATGAAATAAAAGTTTAAAAAAGTTAATTTGTTCTGCATCTGAATTTAAATTTAAGTGTGAGGGAGTAAAGCTAAGCTCACATGGAAAAATATCAAAACAAGATGTCTTGATTCTTTTTGTCAATGTTTCTTTTAATGTCTTGGTCTCCACTTTCTTAAAACTTATTTCAGTCCATTCATTCAATGCGAATCACAGCTGGCGGATCGGAAGTTTGGCGGACCGGCTCGCAGTGCGCACACGTCACCGAGACCTCACAGGCAGGTTTCCACAGTTCCAGGCACATTTAAATGCAATAAATAATCACAACAAACACTATTTAATGCAACTGATTGAATCAACACGTGAATTTATATCTATATAGATTGTCCCGTCACATCTGACGTCAGATCAAAGGCGGATGGCACGCGTAACGGAAACTCAGCCTCTCGGACCAAAACATCTCCCTCTCTCTCTCCTGTTTTTTATAATATGGGCATTGTTATTATTATGATACGCGCGCACAGCGCGTGATGAGCGTGGTGGGAGCGGCCGCTGCTTCTGTCATCGGGTTGTAAAAAGACGGAACTTGCACTGAACCTCCTCTAACGCATTAAAGGAGAGGAGAGGAGCTCATTTGATTGGTGTCATCTGAATCGGCTGTATTAATCCCAGTCCACGCCTCGTCTCCTCCTCGTCTCCCACTCACGCCTTCTTCTCCTCCCTCTTTCCCACTTGCGCCGGTGGGCGAGACGGGAGGAGTGCCTGCGCGAGCCTGCGCGGTGCACGAAACTTGCAAAGTCCAGGCGGACACACCCCGTCGGCGCGGCGCAGGTGCGCTGAAAGCTGACTGCGCCTGGTCTACGAAACTAGGGCCCCAAATGTCATTCTCTATTAGCCTCACCATGTAACAACCATTCTTCCAGTGATTCATCTAAGTTGCTGACAAACCTCTACGTATTTCCTTTCTGTGAACTATTCCAGGTCTTTTTATTGTTTTTTCAGGAACTGCTGGAAACGCCTCAAACATTTTTTTTTGGACCATTGCCTCCATAGTGAGATTTCTGTTGCAACACCCACTCTGCTCATTTGTCTGTATCTTTGTCTTATTCAATGTTACCACTACTACATTTCAGGGACAAATAGGATGAATGAATACAATGTGTAATTAGCCTAAATGATGGTATATAATTACCAGAACTTCTTGGCAGCAAAGTCTGAGTCTGTGTGCTCATGGTCATTGCGTGCTGGATCAATGAAGTAGACACTCCCTTGTGCTGCATTTATGTACTAGAACAAGCATAATAAAAGTCATTGTTTTTTTATAATATATTCACCAATACATGAGATAAATAAAAAACAATAAATTAAGTTGGGCAGTACTAACCAAAAACTTCCAATGTACATTTCCAATGTTTGCAAAAGAGATGATGGCTTTGTAGTTGTCAAAGTTTACCTGCAGAACATAGACAAAGAAATTAACTTGACAATATATCAACAAAAAAAATATTGGTGGTAATAAAAAGCAGTTACAGTATTTTTTGCATCATCATACTGTTCATACTTGCATTAACTTTTTTTTTCACCTAACATACAGTAATAACAAGTATCAAACTTTTCACCAAACAGCACATTATTTACCTTTGACAACTTCTGCCGCCTGACTTCATCTCTTTTACCATAGAGGATCACCCCGGCTGTGTAGTGACTCATTATGTAGATGTCACTTTCCAAATTAAGCTTTGTCACGAACAGATGTAACAGGCCCTCTATGATCTGAAAAGATATTGAACACACAGTGTGTCAAACTTATATTTTGAATATTTTGAAAGTGAGATTTTGTCACACTTATCTCCTGGTTTGTATCTGAAAAATTAACATTACAAATGAAATTTTGGATGCATGTAAACAGACATCTTTGAATGTACTTTATATGTCATCTATGATGTCACATGACAGTAGTGTACCATGGCTATGCCACTCATTTGTTGACTGATTTGACATCGGATGCATGTTGTTAAACTAGACTAGTCATGATAATACTCCTATATTGTATGGATAACATACCTCTCCTGTTAGCCATTTGTGTGGTATGAGCGATCGAAGCTCACTGTGGTGGATTATAAAATTGTTGCCTCTGATTTGAGAGGGGATTACAGAAACAACAACTTCTGTATCTCGTTTCTTCCACAATGCAGCAACGAGCTGAGGGTCAACAAAAGTTCGGTTTTCTTTTAGGTTACATGTATATATAAAGACTACCTGACAGAAAATGGATTAAACATAGACAATTGCAATTAATGTCATTACATTTTAATCATTATCCTGCCTTTGTATTAGCATTTTCCTCATTTTATAAGCTTCAAAACCATGATTTGTGTGTATTTTTTGGTTGGGCATGGCCCAGAGGTATACAGTCATTGCACCTCCAGCCCTCCAATCACTTAACGCACATATACTGTACTCTTTTTAACGGTAGTACACAAGTCTTTTTCGTGCTCAGCTTTCAAAGTCTGAATTATCATGTTCCAATTCACTTATTCATGACCTTATCTTCATCTACAGTATTTGTACTAGGACTTAACCCTTTTTAGTTAAACTGTATGACAGAAACATAGGGAAATATGATTTGAATATCAAATAAATAATTATATCATATATTTACGTTTTAACACATCCAATATATTATTGCATTAATTTCATTGATGATACTTAATAGTACATAAAATCACCTCTGATGTTGAATCCTTTGAAGAGGGAGGTGTCATTTCCTGTGCGGCATTCTTGTTACTCACTGTTTCAGCAGATGAGGATGGAGATTCTGATTTGACCTTGTGTTGTACGTTCTGTAAATTAAAAAAAATGCTCATTAGGCTATGAAATTTTACATCCCTGTCTAATAAAATATTTAAACAGGATATCAAAAAAAAATATTGACAGTTATCACATAACAATGGATATGATGTGACAACTAAGGTGCCAAAAAATGACTTTAGGATTGTTGGTTTGTGGACACGTGTGAAGAATTGAGGAAATCAATTACATTTTTTTTTAAATACCGGTAGTTTGTGTTACATACACATCAAGAAACATAAGTGTATAGTATCATTCAAAATATATCTCATGGCAACGTAATTAAAAATGTAAACATTTTATATTTGTGGCGCAGGGGGTTAAGCAGGCACCCCATGTAGAGGCTACAGTCATCAATGCAGGCGTTCTCCGTTCGAATCGGGCACTCTTTCCTGCGTGTCATTCCCCCTCACTCGGTCTCCCCGTTTCCTGTCTCTCTCAACTATACTGTCAGTAAAGGCATGAAAAGCCAAAAAAATATATTTTATAACATTTCATATTAGTCTTACCGGTAGGGAAACTGGAGTAGTATCAGTGCTTTCATCTGGCAAGTTACTGGATAGTAACTTCTTGCAGGCCCTCTCCATTTCCTTAACTGTTTTATCATCATTATTCACAAAGTGAATGTTGAAGGGTGGAGATCTGGTCTTCTTCTGACCTATGAAATCAGTAACTGCACTGACGATAACATCAGCACATACCGGCAATGGAAAGTTGTAAATGCCTGAGCTGACAGCTGGAATTGCAACTGAAGACAGATTATGTTCTTCAGCTCTTTTCAGGACATTTACAATGCCAGTGGTCAGAATGGGTTTCGCTGTGGAGACCATGTGCTTGGTGGGGTTTTTCCGCATGCATGGACCCACCACATGAATTATTTTTTTGCATGGGAGGTTTCCTGCACCGGTTACAACAGCTTGTCCATCTTCCAAAGGCCCATGCTTTGCAATATATGCATTGCTTTCCTTTTGAATTTGAGGTCCACCAACATCCACTAGTGCCATTTGCAGCATTCACCACTGCATCAACCTCGAACTTTGTTAAGTCACCTCTCCAAACAGCAACAGTTACATCCTCGTTCAACTTTGTTGACATTCTCTCTGAAGAGGTGTCGCTTTGTTTGACAACATCCTGTTATAAGAAACTATGTGTAAGTTATCTTACTAAAAAGACAATTATCACATTCACATTGCCTATACGTTTAATTTACTATAAATCATGACAAATTTTAATACATTTCTTGAGGACAATACATAAATAATAATTCCATCATTAAATATAAAATATCAAAATCTAGTAAATATGTTAAACAGCAATAATAATAATCTGTAAAAAAAAAATTACTTTTCTTAAACATTAAATATGGGATTATAACTATATCTTTACTTTATTAAGTTTCATTATGAATACATTAAAAAATGTCACTGAAATCTGTACTTTTTCAGGCTTTGAAAAATTCACTTTATTATTTAAAGCCTAAGGAACACATACCTGCTTGTCTTGGCCTTTGAATTTGAAAGGCTTTGCAAGTGCGGAAACATAGATGCCTCTTGACCTCTGACGTCTCTGTTTCCACTTCTCTTTTTCCACTCAAAAGCTCTATAAAATGTGATATAATATTTTATTTAGTTTGTATCTGTCTGTATGTAACCATACCTACACACACACACTTTTTCTTTTAAATTACCTTCTTGGAGATACGCTCAGTGTCAGCATATTCACGCAGCAAGGCATCATGGAAGCTTTGGTAGCGTTGAACAAAGTCGTCCAAACGGGTCACCTTTCGCCGATTGAACCTTATGGTTTTAAGGTCCCATTGACTCTTCTCCATGATCCCTTGCGTGTTGTTATCCTGTGTGAAGTTCTGCAAAATAATACGGATTAATTTCTCTGCACTATTACAAAATGTGTTGAAGACTTATAACAAAACACACTGAATATGTGTTGTGGCATCAGGACCATAACTGATTACAAAGCCAGGACATTGTCACAACTGCCAGGCCAACTTAACAAATTCTTCACTGTAGATATTAAGTATACCTACAGTAACAGGTGTAATGCAACAACCACCACACAGGTAAACATAACTGTCATAACATGTGACAAAAAATTACCACATTGTTATGTTATTGCTTTGCCACACCAAGTTTCTAATTTAATTTATCTTTTACCTGTGTTTCCAGTTGACTTGCATTGTATAGATCCTGGTGAAATGTTTATAAGCGGGTCCAGAACCATGACGTCCAATGTCCCCTAAAAAAAAACATATAAATATATATGAAAAAAAAGCAACAACAAAAAACCATGGACTTGATTGTTGTTGGCATTTTTCCTTTTCTTTTTTGGTTAACTGGCTGCAGTTCTCAAAATTGTATTAGTTGCCTGTTTTTTAAATGTAAAATATTGAGTGATTTTCATACCAAGCATCATAGAAGACCAAAGAGGAGCATGGGGGAGGAAGTATTTGGCCAATGCAGGGATGAATGTTGGTGAATAATAGTCATTAGAATCACCATCCTCCTCAAGAGAAGCATTCCTGATTATCTGCTGAAAGTGAATCTGTAGTGGTGTGGTTCCAACGTCATTCTGTATAGGATAATAATGTTATTAGTGTATCAGTAGGTGATTGGTTGAGAGAAGTGTAGTATAAAATGTAAATTAACTTTTGTAAAAGTAACTTATAGAATAGGCACTCTTGGTAACAAAAGGATTGATTTGGGCAAGTATATTTAATTGTCATTTCCTTTAAATTCCAGTAGTTGGTTTTCTTTGTATGACCACTATTATTGTAGACAATTAATCTAGAATCAGTAATCTAATCATTAAATAAAAATAAACATATAAAACCAAATCACAAGATTTTTTAACATCACCTTGTAGTCCTCTTCTGTTATTTGTTTGTCCATGTCGAAAGTCCCCTTTTTCAACATGTGTTGTTGGAGGTTGTTGAAATGCTTCTCCACATTTGTCCCCATGCATGGACTTGAAAATAGCACTGTAGCACTGGCAATGATATCATCCATCTCTGGCAGGGAGGCACAACTTGCAAGAAGCCCAAATATATGCATGGCCAGTCTGTAGTGCTTTTGGACACTAAAGGCAAACAAAGAAAAATCATTATATCATATTCATTTAATTGCCTGTTAAAGCTATATTAGTAGATAAATAAAAAAAAAACATATTACTTTTTTTTGCACAGATCTTTGGCATTCTTCATTATATGGCTAAGACACCTGTGAAGAATGGGAATGTCCAATTTTTCCCCGGTGAATTGTCCTGTGATAATCTCATAATACTGTTGTATGAGATGTTCCAGATTGATCTGGCAGAATGTCCATGAAATTGCCTGAAGCAGCACAGGGGATCCATCACATATAATCATCACAGGTCTTTTTGATGATTTATGTCCATACAGTTTAGAGAGGTCTGTCTTGAATGCCTGTAGAAAATACAGGACCGAGGCTGTTGTATGGTCACATGTCACAAAAGTAGCAACAGGGAGAGGTGAAGCACCCTTGACCGGATTCCTGACAACCAACTCATAAACGTAATATGGTGCAGAACCTGCACTGTCCTTTTGGACAATGCTTCCTGTAGCATCCAGGTAAACAATGTCTGTCTTGCAACGCTTGTAAAAGATAGACAGTGTCTTCTTTGACCACAGCATTACACCCTTTGGATGCATAAGGACCTTCTGCAGCACATCATTGTCTTGTTCTTGTCTTTTTAAGGTCACCATCTTCTGAAGGCTCAGAAGTTCATTGGGATGACATCTTTTTTGCTTCCTTTCACCGCATGAAAGTCGGAGCTTCATCCCGGCAACCAGAATCCATTACTGGCTCTGTGAGCTTTTGAAGTGACTCCAAGTATAAAGTCCTGGGAAGCTTACTTTCTAGTTTAACCCCCAAAGATGAGCGTGCATCCGCACGCAAAGGTCTCGATTTTAAATCTTTGCCGTGGTGGCAAACTTCTCCTCCGGTGAAGAAAACACAGGCTTTCAAGTTTGACTCATCTGTCACCTCAACTTTGACCTGAACTGGACAATCTTTAAACCTGCAGTATCCATTACATGTGAAAATTGGTCCTTTCCTTAAAGATCCTTTAACCTTGACTTTGTGTCTTTTGAAACCAAAACTGCAGTATGGATGGACCGATCTCACGCCTTTTGAGATTACATTTGTCCATTGCAACCCGGTGAAACTGTGTGCCACCTGCCTATTCCTCAGAGTTTGCCATTCATTTTTTTCTATAAAAAAAAAACAAGGTTGCTGTGGCAAACTCGCTTTGAAAAATGACATGTCTTCGTCAGTGCTTTCAGAGGAGGTGTCTGTCTTGGATCTCTCTTCAAATTCATGCTTGAGATGCTTCAAAAAGATTTGGAAAGTAAAAAGATGTTAGTGGAGTTAATGTACTTTTTTTTTTCTTAAGGTTATTTTTAGTTATGTTTGTTTATGTGAGAGTAAGAGAGTATACCCCCCCCCCCCCACCCCCCCATGACACAGTCAGACCCCCAATATCTGTACTTTCATACACTCATCTCATGTTAGTCTGTAGTGTCTTTTACAGGAGAGAGATATGATGGAGGTTTAACAAAAGGACCGTACAGGGAAGTTGCCAAACCCATTCTACCTCACTTTGTTGCGGGTCATCCTCATTTAGTGATGACGGGTTGATGGGGATGTCATCACCACTCTCATCTGGAGTCTGGGTTTTGGCTGTTATATTTGTCTGTTAACAAAGAAAATCCCAGACACTCATCTCATGTTAGTCTGTAGCATCTTTTACAGGAGAGAGATATGATGGAGGTTTAACAAAAGGACCGTACAGGGAAGTTGCCAAACCCATCCTACCTTGTCATCACCACTCTCATCTGGAGTTTGGGTTTTGGCTGTTATATTTGTCTGTTAACAAAGAAAATCCCAGACACTCATCTCATGTTAGTCTGTAGTGTCCAGCACCACTGTTATCTGGACTCTGGATGTTTGCATGTCAACAAAGAAAATGCCTCATTTAGATAAAATGGTCCGGAAAAAATTTAATCATATGTTAGCTATCAATCAATATTTTTATATTTTCATCTCAAGGTACTTTACGTGTAAATTATATCTACCAACCAGGACTGACAGACAGACAAACAAATCAACAAAAAGACAAATCAACAAAAAGATGGAGGTCTTCACAGATATCTGCCCAAAAACTATTAACAGAATTGCATGAGTCCATGAGTACATGAGTCCGCGGACATGAGTCCGCGGACATCCGCGCGTACTCAAGGCGGACTCAGTGCAGACCCAAAGCGGACGTCCCCCAGACCCATGGCGGACGTCATGGGTCTGGCCATGTACAAGTCCGCGCGGACATCGAGTACGCGCGGATGTCCGCGGAGTCATGTAGCCTACGGCCTAATGGGGGCCTAATGCAATTTGGAATTTTGTGGAAAGATTTGTGTTTTTTGAGTCAAAGTCAAATCACAAATAGCCACAAATAGCCTAAAAAACGGTATAGTATAGTAATTACAAAATAATAAGTAATTATATTTGTTTCAACATCAATTATCAAAAAGCATTTTAACGACTGTAGCTTGTTGAAAATTATCATTAGGCCTAAATATCCGAGGCCTATAAAAAAATATACAGATGGTGTTTTTTTGTTTTGTTTTTTTTACAGATGGTGGTTTACACTACTTACCCCTGTCGTGGATGACTCATCCTCTTGCTCTTATGGCATTGTTCTCTCCTCCAATTTCTCGCCGATTACCCAATGGCAAATGCTAACAGGTAGCGGACACGAGGGACTTAGCAGCAGGCGACATGTCTCTATCAGTATCCAAGCCAAGGCCGCTTTAATGCACGGGCTTACCTGGGCTGAAGCCCAGGGGCCTACCGAGTTCAGGGGCCTATCGATGAGCTGGCGAAGTCGCATTGTTTTGTTACTTGTCAGGTTTTCTGTCAATCACTTTACACGTTTGTGGCTGCTGATTGATCCAAATTAACCCTCCGCTAAGACCCGCCCCGCAGGTCAGAGGGATTGTTCATAGTTTTCAGATACGTTACCAGGCAGCTGGAGGATAAAAAAAGACACGACCGGACTTGATGTGCGTTAAGGTCATAGGTCAGCATACACTGTAAATACTTTTCCCGTAAAATAACAGTAAACAACTGGCAGCTGGGTTGCCATTATGTTAATTATGTTAAAATTTGCAGTTTATTAACGTCAAGAAAATGTACAGCTTTGTATACAGTATGGGACTGTTTTTTATTACAAAAACAGTAAACAACTGGCAGCTGGGCCAAACAACATTTTTGTACTGTTATTGAAAAATATACTACTGTTTTTTAAGATTACTTTAACAATACTTTACAGTTAACTGGTTTGTTTAAAAAATACATTATCAGTCTTCACAAAATACAACAAAGTGTGCTTTGTGAATTTAGAACAGAGCAGCATGTAATTGCAATGTGAAAAAAAGACAGCTTCTTAATACACTTTGACTTTTATTTTAACATGAATTTAGAATCTCCACATTCAGACAACACCTTCTTTAAAAAAAAAAAAAAAAAAAAAAAAGTTACAGACAGTTGAGCAATAAGTCATAAATTACAAAGATTTCAGATGTGTGTACCCTTTTTATCCTCTTGTAATCTGCTATTGTGATGTGGTCTATAAATCCAAAGAAAACTCACAAGTCCAGAAATAAATGTCCAAAGTCCGGACCTCACACAGTTAAAACATGCCAAAATGAAACATTCAAACAGTTGTATGTTCAGAAACAGAACACAAATAACTCTGCAAGAATAACAGGGATTCAGACATTCAACTCTATAAGGGAGAGAGAAACAGGGTGAGATTGAGAGGGAAAAAGAATTAAAGCAATGAGACAAGATGAGGAATTATTGTGAGGTAAGGTCAAAGGTCAGCATACTGTAACTGGGGTGACTTTAAGGTTATTTTTCTCCACATTTCTACAGTAGAATGCCACCAAAATGATACCAGAAGTAGAGTGAGATGTCAGGAACAGTATGCAAAAGAAATGAGGAACACACCTATGAAGGAATTGATGTGAGGTAAGGTCAAAGGTCAGCATACAGTAAATGGGGTTAAGTCATTATGGGTGGGATTTTTTTAATTATTTTTCTCCAAATTTCTACAGTAAAATGCCACCAAAATGATACCAGAAGTAGAGTGAGATGTCAGGAACAATATTCAAAAGAAATGAGGAACACACCTATAAAGGAATTGATCTGACGTAAGGTCAAAGGTCAGCATACTGTAAATGGGTTTTATTATAGGGGTGACTTTAAGGTTATTTTTCTCCACATTTCTACAGTAGAATGCCACCAAAATGATATCAGAAGTAGAATAAGACCCCAGGAACAGTATGCAAAAGAAATGAGGAACACACCTATGAATGAATTGATGTGACGTAAGGTCAAAGGTCAGCATACTGTAACTGGGTTTTATTATAGGGGTGACTTTAAGGTTATTTTTCTCCAAATTTCTACAGTAGAATGCCACCAAAATGATATCAGAAGTAGAGTGAGATGTCAGCAACAATATTCAAAAGAAATGAGGAACACACCTATGAAGGAATTGGTGTGAGGTAAGGTCAAAGGTCAGCATACTGTGAATGGCTTTTATTATAGGGGTCGTTTTAAATTATTTTTTCTCCACATTTCTACAGTAAAATGTCGATGAAAGGTGATTTTTCTCCCCTTTACGGCAGTGAAATATAACTAAAAAGTTGATTCATCTTGTAAGTGATTTTCCTCCACATTTCTCCAGTAAAAGCACATAGGCTTTATGTATCTTTCAGGACCTTCACTTTGCTCGAGAACCGTGCCTACCGTATTTACTGTAGCGCACGCCCAACGAAAATCAAACAGCGGCTCACTTTACCACTATCTCGCAAACAGCGGCTCACTTTACCGCGGTAATATACTGAGTGTTGATATATGTTGTTTCACTACAGGTAAACCAGCATATGAAAAGGATGAGTGACACCCTGACTGGTCTCACCCTGACTCTGATGTTACACAGACTGGTACTCAGACCAGACAGACACACATATGGCAGAAGATGAGGAAGATGGAGACAACGCAGAGGCACTGCTACCCATACATCTATATATCTGTGTACTTGTGTTTTAGAATTTGTTGCTGTTATACCATTGTGTTTTTTGCACCTAATACAAAACAAACGTTTCTTAGCTGCATACGTGTATATAAGGGGTGTAATTCCATGGCAATAAATGCAATTCTGACTCTGTCTGACTGTTCTATTAGAAATGCCATTGTAATTGTGCAATTGTTTGGGTTAGAGTTTAATAACAAATATTGCAGAACAAATAATGCAAAAACAATTGTGCAAAAGAATAAGTTAACATAAGTAAACAATGCAATTAAAAACTGAAGCCTTTTCAGGAAAACAATTTACAAACTATTTACAAGTATTGCATAAAAAATTGTGCAAAAGAATAAGTTGACATAAGTAAACACACCGATCAGCCATAACATTCTGACCACTTGTACAATATAATGTGAGCCAATACTACAGCTGTGCCTTAAATTCTGCCTTTGCAAAGATAATAATGTTCAGTTTTTGATTGACATGGCCAGAGAATATTAAACTACATGGTGATTATTGAAATTGTATTTTGAACTGGTGTTGAACTGGAACAGAGCATCAACGTGAATGCAGGTCTCCGCAGCTCCGGCCGTACAGGTGCAGTGGGCTCACTCCACCTTCACAGTGCTGCTTATGATCGTCCAGGCTGGCTGAGGCGCTGCGAGTGCAAGACCTGAGTACATAAATAACAGTAAATGAAAAGACTGAGTACAGAATGAAGTGATGTATTCTCATTAAAAACTATCTAGCTAAGCATGCTAAAGGAAAGGTCGCTTACGATGTTCCCGCAGTTCGTCAGTTTTTTAAATCTCCAAGTCTTGAACCTATCCATTGGTAAATTGAATGTGGGCTTCCAACAACTTATACGAGTGAAACCGCTCGGCGGTGTATGCACTCACACCACAGACAAAATAACCGTACAAGTCTGGGAAAGTGAGTGGAGGTGAGGCTATCTCAGTTGGTTTTATATTGGACATTCATTTAACATTCAAAATTCAAAGGTTATATATGAAAAATAAGCCTTGTGGCACATGTGGGACATCCGCCTGTATGCCTCAGAGTTGGTTTGACGACTTCAGGTCAAAAGGTCAAGGAGAATAATATGTTTATAATACATTTATTAACTTACCTTAATTATGCAAATTTGCCAAACTGACATTTCTGAAAAATAAGCCTTGTGGCACATGTGGGACATCCGCCTGTATGTGTCAGAGTTGGTTTGACGACTTCAGGTCAAAAGGTCAAGGAGAATAATACGTTTATAATACATTTATTAACTTATTTTAATTATGCAAATTTGCCAAAATGACATTTCTGAAAAATAAGCCTTGTGGCACATGTGGGACATCCACCTGTATGCGTCAGAGTTGGTTTGACGACTTCGGGTCAAAAGGTCAAGGAGAATAATACGTTTATAATACATTTATTAAAGGGATAGTTCGGAATTTTGGACATAAGACCTATTTTCCAACTCAGCCGGTGTGTCCAAGACGTCTGGAGACGTTTTCATTCACTTCTTCTAGTTGCCGAGTTCGCTTGTGCTATGGCTAGCGCAAGTGAATTGTTCTAGTTAGCATGGCATTAAAAACAATCATACTAACTCCACAGTGCAGCCAAGGCAAATCAATTGTAATGGCAGACTATCGATGTACATATCTGTGTTGATAGAATGTTTGAAATAAAACCAACCTTGCATTTTTAAGGATTTATGTCTCAGCAGCAGCAGCAGCGTGTCATACTTCCTAGTAGGCTATGGCAGCGGCGGAGTGATATCACCTAGCACTTATAAGTTACCGGTTCTATAATAGTTTGTTTACCTGCTGTCATTGCTACAGACGCAGAGTAGCCTGCAGTGCTAGTTTCTTCAATCTCACAGAAATGGCCACTTTTGGAGAATATACTGAAACTTTTGAAGACTCTGATGAGGAGTTTTTTTCCACCCAAACCCAACCGTACCTGTACGAGCCTGAATATACAGAGAAAGAATTGCGTGAGAGGGATGCTCAAAGGGCAGAACGTGAACGAGCGTTTGTGGAGACCGAGATAGCCCCCGCTGGAGCTGAGAACCGGGACTGAACAAACGGAGACTGGTGGTGCCAGGAGGGAATCCCCTGCAACGCAGATATCCTACTAGTGCGACGCGACTAGGATATCTGATATCCTACTAGTAGCCACTAGTGTGACTAGGATATCAGATATCCTAGTCGCGTCGCACTAGTAGGATATCTGATTTGGCAGCTTCCTTATACGCCCACATTCCTACTAGTAGCAACTAGTGCGACTAGGATATCAGATATCCTACTAGTAGCCACTAGTGCGACTAGGATATCAGATATCCTAGTATATGTAGGCGTATAAGGAAGCTGCCAATTTCAAATTGATTGGCTAAAATTTGGACCAATCAGTGGCTGATTTGGTCATTACTTCAGGGAGCATTTCACAGAAGTTCGAGGACCAATATGGCGGACGCTGTCCTGAGACGCATTAGAAGACGATGCACTGCAATTGAAAGAGCATATCGCCAAGGATCTGCAGGTCGAAGAGAAGTGCACGCTATCGACATCTCCATTGCTAACCTGAGAAGAGTTGAAGACACTGTTAGCGCCGAGGCTATGCAGGATATAGTTCAGAGCCTCTCAGATCTCCGATCAGTTATCATTGCCCCCCTAGCTTCAAATGCTCGTGCAGGTTTCCACGCTGCACCTTGTTTGCGTTTAGGTATGTACTACTTCTACCAACTGTTCTATTCATTTGAAGATGAACAAATATTGAACCCAGAAGACAACACTCATAAAATGGCACTACAAGTAGTTTTTAAACGACTCAATTTATTCAGAAGTGCTTGGAACAACCACAGAATCAGATCTGCGAACAACCATACACCAACACAAATGTGGATGGAGGGAATTCTGTCCAACAGTGAGCAGGAGTCAGCGGCTCTCAACAATGTCTTTGGAGATGACCCATACAGTGAAGTAAGTCTGGAAGCTGCCTTTGCAAGACATGGCATACAGCTCACCCAGTTAGAAGCAAACAATGAGGACCTTGAACGAAGAGTGAGTGTGACACAACCACCCAATAACCTGACCTCTGAACAGCAGCGGCTGCTGCAAAATGCGATGGATGGAGCAGCAGACCTAAAGGAAAGGTATATGGTGTGTACAAGAGAAATTCAAAACTTTGTTCTAACAACATAATACAACCACACAAACCTTCGGACTATGGATGCAGCTAGGGCTGCAACTACTGAACAAAGGCAATCAGTTACCCAACATTTTTGTAACTAACCTCATTCATACCATCATTATCTATGATTGTTGCATTCCTAATGTTGTGAACTAAACCTTTCCAAATCCCAATGAGTATCTTGTGGCCTGAAAAAGCATCTCGTGCAGTTTGTCCTCTGTGATACTTCTCGGGAGGTAAAGGCACATTGCACAGGTAGATGCGTAGGGCAAACGACGCTGGCCTGCTTCCTGTTCATAGAAGTCGATGCAGAGCTTCCTGGGAAAGCCGAGGGCAGGGACTTCATCTGTTCCAGTGACAAAAATCAGAAGATCTTCAAATCTCAGTTCTGTCACTTTGTCTGCAAACAAAGAAATAAATCTAAGTTAACATTTGCATTCATTTCTAAAATCAAATCTCTAACTTGTACACTTTAACATGTGAAGCATGCAAATTTAACAGATGACATCAACATTTCTATGTTCTGTCAATCAACAAACGATTAGTCAATATGTTGTTGCAGCTCTAACAATTAAAGCTCCAACAAGGAATGAAATGTACCTTCAATCATGTTAAGAACCATCTCCCAGCTGAAGATGTTGTCCTCCTCTGCCTCACGATGGTTGGATCCTCTTCTGCTGTAGTTGTAACTGAAGATGGCCTTGAAAGCTGCCTTTGACAAAGGTTCCTGCATGTTGGTGAACAAAGGCAGGAAGGCAATCCAGTTGTCCATGACCAGGTCCCACAGCTTCCCATATGCATTCATTCCATCTGTGAACTGGATACACCACATATTGGCTGTTCTATAGACCAACAAAGATCAAACATGTGCATTACTGTGCAGAAGTTTGGAGGTATTTTGTAAATTTAATATTTTTGGGGGGAGAGACTGAATAATTGGAATCAAAAATTATGATAATGTCACAAATTATTCTTACTTTATGCAATGACAGTTTCTTAATTATAAATTCACAAGAGCTTGCCAATTGCAGCAGCCATGAGCAGGAAAGAAAGAGAAGAGAAAGCCCAGACAAGTACATCTGTCACTAGTTTGAAAAACTGATCCTCAGCTAGAAGCTTCTCTTTTTTTCCTGGTAATTTGTAACATTATCATTATTATTTATGATCAATTTGATGCTACCTTGGAGAATAAAAGTATACATCTCTGTCCAATACAAACAATCCAAACTTTATGTTAGCATGTCAAAATTCCTTGAAGATACAAAATCATGCAAATATTTTTACACTAAAATGTAAATTACTAGATACAGATTAAGTTTGATATTTTCCATATTTACATTTTCAAGCTAATAATGTCTTAGCATAGAAAGTAATGTTTTCATATTGACAGTGTTTTGTAGTAGTTACAACTGTAAACTTATTTCATGTATTTACCTGAGAAATACGTAGTGCTTCATTACATATGCATAGATTTTCGGCATGTCTTCCACTGTAGCATTAAATATGCCTGGGATGCCACACTCAGAAATCCAGTCCCCCAAGTCTTGCTGGAGTGCAGTCAGGTCCTCTGCAGTCTTGCACTGCTGGATCTTAGAGAGAGATCTGAGTGAGAACAATGTAGCTTGCCCTGTTATGGTTTACTATAAATTAAATGCTATTTCATGCTTTTGTCAACTTTGACCAGAAGTAATAAATTGTTTGTTTGTTCAAAATCCCAATAAATATTAACATGATTATTAAGTACTTGTTTGACTTTGCTTTGCACATCTGGGTCAGGCAGCACATGCAAGTCAAACTGCTACAGTTGTGGCTCCTGGCCGCACATCAGCTGGAAGAGGCTGGGATCCAGGGCTCTGATACGTGGACCTCCGTGTGGAATTGACCAAGCAATAAGGTTGCCACCTTTGAAGTATTTGCGCTGCGCTAATGCTGCTTGGTCATAAGTAAGAAAGACCTGGCCAGTCGTTCCCTCGAAGATGCCAAGAGAGGTCTGTAGTTCTATCATCAAGAGTCTAGAACAAATCAACAGAAAAGACCATTTGTATTACTGTGCTGTTCACCAGAAAAAAAATCACAGTTGTTATAAAACATTTCATAAATTACTTGCGGTATTCAGACCTGAAAAACTCTTGCTGTGGTCCCCCCATATCATCTGCATCTTCTCCTACAAACTCTATCTGTGGCAAATCAGTCCAGGAAAACGTGGCCCTGGAGATGGCCTTAACGGCACTCTCCAGAAGCTTTCTCCTCCTGATGCAAATGATGGATATCTGGTCATCAGAAATGTGTTCCTCTTTAAAAGTCCTAAGAATTGTGCAAAGATCCACTTCTTCCTAAAGGATACAACATGTATAAAGAACATCATTAAATATCCAATATCCAATTAATTTCATTTAGAGTATGCGAAATGCATAGTCACGAGCAACTCTTGACAAAAATATTCTCCCAGTGTTCTTCATTGAAGCAAAAATGAAAACCTACCAATGGAAGAACCCCATTTTCTAAAGAAACGTCAAACATTTCGTCCTCCTCCCCATCGTCAGAATCATCAATGATAAAGTCATTGTCAGGAACCCTAAAAAAAACAAACAGATTTTTTTCTTTTTACGTTAAGTTTTAAATATAACATGTCAAACTATTTTGAAATCAAACTATTTTTTTGCATCATACTAGTACTGTACTGGGATTAATCTACTGATGTATTCTGACATTCAGTGTAAAGTCGATGTAATAGTTGGGTATTGAGACTGTTCATGGGTGTAAAAAGTGGTGTCACAAATTCCTGCTGTTTGTAAACCCCAAAAATACCTGTTAAGTGGTTCCACACGTGACCTTCTGTAGAAGACCTTAAAAGTACAAATGTTGCATGAGATGATAATGTGTAAATATACAAATATTTACAAAACATACTCAATACTACATGACAAAAACACACAACTTAATGTCATGCTAAACTTTACCTTTGGGGTGCCTGCATTCAGCCACTGTGCAGAATCCAAACTTGCCTCCTGTTGATTGACAAGAGATACCATTTAAATCCAGCTGTCTTTTACTGAGCTTAGCTTTTAAACTTGAAAGAGTGACTTTTTAATGAAGATTACTCCACATTAAGATTTTTCTTTACTCTTCACTTCAGTCTGAATGATCAAAAGTACATACTAAAATGCGTTATTGTTTTATAACTTACGAGTGACGGGTTCAAGTCTATCACTGGTGATATTACATCAGTGTCCATCACTGAAGAGAGGGAAGTAGCAGTGAGAGGAGAGGACTGGGGACTTGCATGACTGTTGGGTGTAGGTGTGCACTGGGGGACAGCAGGTGAGGGCAGAACTGTGCAGGCTGATGATGCACCTGACTGGGATGGACCTGACAAAATGGCTGGGGGGGCAATGGGTGAGGGTGCAGCTCGATGAGGCAATGGGTGTGCCCATCAGTGATGTGGATGATGAAGAAGCGGGTGGAGACCGTGGAACAGTCTCACATCCATCTGAAGTACATGTTTCTGGGAGGGCACAAGTCCTTTCAGCTTCTGACATCTGGATGAAAAAAACAAACTGCCTGAATTGTAACTGTTATCCTGCTCGCTACACATGTAACGGCGTTCAGATCGTTCTAACAGTTGATTTTAAAATGTGTTTAAGCCTTTGATGTCCCCCTGTTGTCCCATGCAGGCTGCAGCCCCATTTTTTTTATCTGATTCAACATGATCAACTTTATAAAATATTTTCAGTGACATGCACCCCTCCTCAATCTCCTCCTTTGGCAGCCCACACTCCTTTTTTTTTTTCCCCCTCCTCTCTCTGTGAGTTCACAATCAATCAATCAATCAATCAAATTTTATTTGTATAGCACTTTACAATAGCCAGACGGTACCCAAAGTGCTTTACATCAAAGCAATAAAATAATACATTAAAACAATACATAAAAACACAAGAAAGTGCCACAGTGCTGCAAGAAAACACAGGAAAAGTGCTACTAGTGCTGCAGGGTGTTTGAGGCCCTCTAAAGTGCATTTAAGTAAAAACAGGCAAAATAAGTATGCCTAAGAGCAGGACTACCTTAGTCACAGTTAAATGCCAATCTAAAAAAGTGTGTCTTCAGCTTTGATTTAAAAAGGCTGACGTCAGTAATGGTGCGAATGTCAGGGGGCAATCTGTTCCACAGCCTGGGAGCTGTGACAGCAAAAGAACGATCGCCCCACTGTTTGAGTCTTGACCTTGGGACTTCTAACAGGAGCTGGCCGGAAGAACGGAGGGCCCTGCCATGGTCACGGACAGTTAAAATCTCTGACAGGTAGGAGGGAGCCAGGCCATTAATGGCATAAAAAACAAACAATAAAAGTTTAAAATCAATTCTAAAACGAACTGGAAGCCAGTGGAGTGACCACAGTACAGGGGTAATGTGTTCACGCCTGGACGTGCCTGTTAAAAAGCGGGCAGCAGCGTTCTGAACAAGTTGAAGACGCGAGATTAAAGACTGGCTGATGCCGACATAAAGTGCGTTACAATAGTCCAGTCTTGAACTAATGAAAGCGTGGATCGTCTTCTCGAGGTTCTGCCGACTTAAAAAAGGCTTCACTTTGGCCAGGAGACGCAGCTGAAAAAAGCTTGTGCTAACAACAGACCTAATCTGTTTATCGAATCTGAGCCCACTGTCGAATGTTACCCCAAGATTCTTAACATGTGGTTTAAAAAAGGGTGCCAGAGTCCCAGAGTTTGTAGTTAAAACATTTGACATAGATGGTGTGCCAAACAGAATACATTCAGTTTTGCTGTCGTTCAGGTGCAAAAAGTTCCGAGCCAGCCACTGTTTTACATCAGAGATACAGTCCAGTAACTGAGTAAGTGCAGTGTTTTCATTGGGTCTCATGGGCAAATATAACTGTAGATCATCAGCATAAAAATGAAAATACAGATTGTGTTTTCTTATAATTGATCCCAGCGGTAGCATATACAAGGAAAACAGAATAGGGCCAAGAATAGAGCCCTGTGGCACCCCACAAGAGAGGGATGTCTGTGAGGAGCAGAGGTTACCAATTATTACAGAAAAGCTCCTATTTGCCAGGTACGACCTAAACCATTTGAGGGCGGTGCCACGGATGCCTACATAGTGCTCTAGGCGAGATACAAGGATTGCATGGTCAACTGTATCAAAAGCCGCTGTGAGGTCCAGCAGAACCAGCACAGCGGGGTTCCCAGCATCCACGGACAAGGCAATATCATTATGCACCTTCAAAAGTGCTGACTCGGTGCTATGTCTGGATCTGAAACCAGACTGAAATTTATCAAGAATGGAATGAATTTCTAAAAATGTTTGTAATTGAATAAAAACAACTTTTTCCAATACCTTAGAAAGAAAAGGCAAGTGGGAGACAGGCCTAAAATTGGACAGTACAGAGGGCTCAAGATGTGTTTTTTTGAGGAGGGGCCTAACCACAGCGTGCTTGAAGGCAGCCGGGACAGACCCTGAGCTAAGACAGGTGTTTATAAAAACCAGCAAACTTGATCCAATAGAACTAAAAACCTCCTTCAGAAACTTGGCTGGAATAATGTCTAAGGGACACTTAGTGGGTTTTAAGCCACTAACCACCTTAATGAGGGATGGCAAGGAAATAGTTTCAAATTTCTCGAAAAAGGCAGATTGTGCAGGAGGAGCACACACATTATCAGGGGACATAAGCATACTACTGGTATTCTGCCTGACTGATGCCACTTTGTTTATAAAAAAAGAGAGAAACTCTTCGCAGGTTGTGGTGGAGGCATCAGACAGGACAGTAGAGGGTGGATTAATAACAGAGTCAATAGTTTTAAATAGCACAGGTGACTGAGATGGAAAAAGGGAATCAGGTGTGACTCCGTAATACTCCTGATATTTAAGAGTGCCGTGTGCGCGATCAAGATTTCCGCGTGGGACGCCGTCTGTGAGGGCCCTTCATCACTGCTTGCAGTTTTAATTTGTCTTGTTTTCCACATTGCACAGTGGCATACAGATATAGACAAATGTTCATAAAACTCAAGTGCATGCTCACATTCAAAAAAATACAGTGTGTACATTACCTAAGCCTTTTCTGCTTAGTTTAGAGCATTCTCCACTGGGTGGAAGGGTAATTTGATCAGCATTGTTATGCAAATGGCCGTAACAACTGTACCAGCAAAAGGTTCCGCCAAGCCTAGTCCTCGTGATTTCGTCACGTGAAAGACCAAAAATTACCAAAATTACATATATGAAGTACAAACAGACTATATTTGCATCAAGCTTCTAAAAATACATGCTTGCAATTAAAAAATATGAATAAATCGTTTATTTTGTTTAACACCGACTGGCCATATCGTAACTTAAAGCCCCCAGTTGGGTGAGTGGTGATGCACCTGCCCTTGAATGTGGGCATTGCAGGTTCACATCCCGGCAAGGACATCTCATGTGTGTGCTTTTTTGTTTTTTTTGCCTGTATAATTGTCTTTAGATCAGAGAATTAGACCAACATTTTACCTTAACTATGATAAATATGTCATACAATTTCCCCCGAACCGAAATATAACTTGCAAAAACATGATAGATATAATAGCATGTTATAGATCCCAATGACAAAGGCATTGCTGCATGCAATTTTCAGCCACATAAATTCCTTTCAGGTGAGTTCATCAATAGGTTCATTGAATGTATTCATTACATTGTTGAGATAAATGAGTTGGTCAATGTAGATGCATTTACTAGGCCTATCTAAAAAAAAGAGAGAAAGAGAGAAAGAGAGAGAGAGAGACTTCCGGCCAAAGAAAGAAAAAGTAACAACTATGGAAGAAACTTCCATAGTCGGGAATTGAACCGTACGCATGTAAAGCCGGCGCATTACCTCTACACTATCCTCACATTAGAGAGAAAGTAGTCAGTGTTATATTAGAACAAGTTACTCTTAACGGTACTTCCGTATTAAATCGCTCGGCAATTCTTGCCCAAGCAGCCTCGCGATTTTTATTTATCACTACAGTATTCCCTTTTTTGGTTATGATGGGTTTATACTCCTCATACAGTTCCATCAATAATTTTTGCTCTGGTCTTTTCTGCCATTTTCTCGATGATTCGACATTCACGGTTCTGAGGGGTATTCCACCAAATTGCTAATTAAAGCGATGCTTACCTGGTTAAGCCTGGTTAGAACTAAAGCCAACTTCCACTTGCGGCTAAACCCATTCCATTAACGCATTTCAGCCGCGCCTTGTTGAGGCTAATTCAAGCCAGGTTAACGTTGTCGTGTGTTACGCCGTTCACGGGATATGAAGCCAGACCAGAACCGTGAATGTCGAATCATCGAGAAAAAGGCAGAAAAGACCAGAGAAAAAATGATTGATGGAACTGTACGAGGAGTACAAACCCATCATAACCGAAAAAGGGAATACTGTAGTGATAAATAAAAATCGCGAGGCTGCTTGGGCAAGAATTGCCGAGCGATTAAATACGGAAGTACCGTTAAGAGTAACATGTTCTAATATAATACTGACAACAATTTCTTGAACGTGAGGATAGTGTAGTGGTAACGCACTGGCTTTGCACGCGGCCGGCCACGGTTCTATTCCCGACTATGGAACTTTGTGAAACTTCTTTCTTTGGCCTGAACACTCTCTCTCTCTCTCTCTCTCTCCCTTTTTTTTAGATAGGCCTAGTAAATGCATCGTCATTGACCAACACATTTATCTCAACAATTCAATGAACACATTCAATGAACCTATTAATGAACTCACCTGAAAGGAATTTATGTGGCTGAAAATTGCAAGCAGCAATGCCTTTGTCATCTATATCATGCTATTAATAATAACATCTTTATGCCTATCATGTTTTTGCAAGTTATATTTGGGTTCTGGGGAAATTGTATGACAAATTTATCATAGTTAAGGTAAAATGTTGGTCTAATTCTCTGATCTAAAGACAATTATACAGGCAAAAAAAAAAAAAAAAAACACCAGGATGTGAACCTGCGATGCCCACATTCAAGGGTAGGTGCATCACCACTCACCCAACTGGGAGCTTTAGACAACAATATGGCCAGTCATTGTTAAACAAAATAAACGATTTATTCATATTTTTTTAATTGTAAGCATGTATTTTTAGACGCTTGATGAAAATATAGTCTCTTTGTACTTCATATAGGCAAGGCAAGGCAAGGCAACTTTATTTGTATAGCACATTTCATACACAAGGCAGACTCAAAGTGCTTCACATCATAAAACAAAGTGAGAAGAAAAAGAAAAAAAATAGAAGAATTAAAAGAAAATAATAAAAAAAATTAAAAATGCATTACAGAAAGAAAAGAGAATAAAAACATATTTGCAATAATTAAAAACAGTGCAGACATTAAAAGATTTAGCAGAAAGCTATGGTGAACATAAAAGTTTTCAGTCTAGTTTTAAAAGTGGTCAGAGTTGGGGCAAGTCTAACATCTTCAGGAAGTTTATTCCAGCCATTTGTTGCATAGTGACTAAATGATGCTCTCCCGTGATTGTTGTTTACTCTGGGAATCACTAACAGATTGGTCTCAGAAGATCTTAGTGGTCTAGAAGTCTTATGTAGTGGGAGCATATCAGTGATATACTTCGGTCCTAGACCATGTAGTGATTTATATGTGAGCAGGAGGATTTTGAAATCAATCCTCTGACATACAGGGAGCCAATGTAAGGATTTAAGAATTGGTGTAATGTGCTCACATTTTTTGGTCTTTGTAAGAACTCTAGCAGCAGCGTTCTGAACAAGCTGTAGCTGCCTGACAGTTTTTTTTCGGAAGACCTGCAAGGAGACCATTACAGTAGTCTAGCCTACTAGTAATAAAGGCATGTACAAGTTTTTCTAAGTCTTGAGCTGACATGAGCCCTCTAAGTCTTGCTACATTTTTTAGGTGATAGTAGGCTGATTTTGTTACTGATTTAACGTGACTGTCGAAATGTAAATCAGAATCCATAATAACCCCAAGATTTCTGGCTTTGTTTGAGGTTTTCAGGGACAGAGAGTGAAGGTGTTGAATTACTTTAAACCTTTCTTTTTTAGCACCAAAAACAATTATCTCAGTTTTGTCCTCATTTAGTTGTAGGAAGTTTTGGCACATCCAGTCTTTGACTTGCTCAATGCACTGGCACAGAAGATCTATGGGGCGATAGTCGTTTGGTGATAGTGCTACATAGATTTGGGTGTCATCGGCATAGCAATGGTGGTCAATGTTATTATTTTTGCATGATTTGTCCTAGTGGGAGCATGTAGATGTTGAATAAAGTTGGCCCCAAGATTGAACCTTGGGGGACTCCACACGTTACATTGGTAGGTTCTGATACAAAGTCGCCAATGGAAACAAAATAGTTCCTATCTTGTAGATATGACTTGAACCAGTTTAAGACTGTGCCTGAGAGCCCCACCCAGTTTTCCAACCTGTCCAAGAGTATTGAGTGGTCGACAGTGTCAAATGCAGCACTGAGGTCTAATAGCATTAATATTGAAGTTTTGCCAGAGTCTGTGTTAAGACGGATGTCATTTACAACTTTAATAAGGGCCGTCTCGGTGCTATGAAAAGGTCGAAATCCTGACTGGAAGTTGTTGTGGCAGCCAGTTGAAGCCAGGAAGTGATTTAGTTGTTGGAGGACAACTTTCTCAATTATTTTACTTATGAAGGGTAGATTTGAAATTGGTCTGTAGTTGTTGATAATAGAGGCATCTAGGCTCCGCTTTTTTAGAAGAGGTTTAATGACTGCAGTTTTGAAGGCCTTTGGGAAATTGCCTGATTGAATGGAGTTATTAACTATTTGCAATACGTCTATTGATAGGCAGTCAAAAACATTCTTTAAAAAGTTGGTAGGTAAAGCATCAAGGCAGCAGGTGGATGATTTTAGATTTGTCACCGTTTCCACTAGAGTTTTAGAGTCTATGGCATTAAAGCTTGCCATCATTGCTGTGTTACTTTTGCCTGAACAGGGTGGTGATCCAACTTTTTTGTTTGAGATATTGATGGCGCGTCTGATGCCTTCAATTTTATTAGTATAAAAGAATGCAAACTCATTGCATTTCTGTGTGGAGTGGAGTTTAGCTGGTATTTGTGTTGGGGGGTTGGTCAGTCTGTCAACAGTTGCAAATAGGGTTTTCGCCTTATTAGTGTTGTTGTTTATGATATTGGAGAAGTATGTTTCTCTCGCACTTTTTAAGACTAAATTGTAGGCCCGAAGGCTCTCTTTATAGATGTCATGGTGAATATGAAGTTTAGTACTCTGCCAGATTCGTTCAGCCTTCCTGCACTTTCTTCTCTGGGCTGTCACAACAGCAGCTTTTCTCCAGGGTGCCTTTTGCTTACCAGAAATTGTTTTAACCGTAGCAGGTGCAATGACATCTATGACATTCAGAATTTTGGAATTAAAGATGTTTACAAGATCATCAGCATGACATGGGTTTAGAGGTGGTAACGAGGAGATGGCATTTTTAAAGAGTACATTGGCATGTTCATTGATGTACCGCTTTTTGACCTTATTTGATTCTGTTTGTGTGTCAGGAATGAAAGAAATATTAAAGAAAACACAGAAGTGATCAGACAATGAAGGATCAGTCACAAAAACATCAGAAACATGGAGACCTTTTGTGATAATCAGGTCCAGGGTGTGTCCCTTACAATGAGTAGCCTCTTTCACATCTTGAGAAAGGTCAAATGTGTCTAGAATATTAAAAAGTTCTTTTGCACCCTTGTCATTCAAATCATCAATATGAAAATTAAAGTCACCAGTTATAACTAGGCAGTCAAAATCAGTGGAGATGCTAGACAATAATTCAGCAAAATCATCGAAAAAATTTGACGAATATTTAGGTGGCCTGTAAATAATTAACAGGAGAACTCTGGGAGAGCATTTCAACACAGCACAAAGATATTCGAATGATGGAAAAACACCAAGTGACATCTGTTTCCCCTGAAATGTATTTTTAAATATAGCAGCAACCCCTCCACCTCTTTTCCCAGATCTACAAACATCAATAAAGTTATAGTTGGGGGGTGCTGTCTCGATCAGAATGCTTGCACTGTTATTTTGTTCTAGCCATGTTTCAGTTAAAAACATAAAATCAAGTTTAGAAGTGGTAATAAAATCATTGACTAAAAATGATTTGTTATTAAGAGACCTAACATTTAGCAGACCCATCCTGATGGTGTTATTGACAGGCTTTGAGGTTGACTTTGATTTTGAGAGAACAGGAATGAGATTGTTTAGGTTAGCAGTGTGTTCAAGTTTCCCAATGTTACACAAGTGCACTCAGTGTACTCCAGTTATTTTTCCCTGTTCACCTCTCTATACAGTTTCAACACAAACTGAAACTGATCATCGACTTCAGGAGGAAGAAGAAGACAGACATTCAGCCCCTGGTCATCAACGGAGATGAGGTGGAGATAACCTCCAACTTCCGCTTCCTGGGCGTCCACCTCGACGACGACCTGTCATGGAGCACCAACACCTCGGCTATCCTTAAGAAAGCACACCAGAGGCTATACTTCCTGAGAGTCCTCAGGAAGAACAACCTCTCTAGGGAGCTGATGGTGTCCTTCTACCGGTGCTCCATCGAGAGTGTCCGCACTGGAGTGTGGTTTTGGAGCTGCACAGCTGCAGAGAGGAAGTCTCTACAGAGAGTCGTGGACACCGCCCAGGAAATCATCAGATGCCCCCCTGATACCCCCCTCCCCTCCCTGGAGGAACTGTACAGCACACGCTGTCTCAGGAAGGCAAACAGCATCCTGAAAGACCCTACCCACCCCGGTCACAGACATTTCTAACTGCTGCCCTCGGGCAAAAGATACAGAATATACCCTGCATCCACAAACAGACTGAAAAATAGCCACTATCCCAAAGCCATTAAAGCGCTCAACTCGGCCACTGGAAATAGCAGAGGGAGCAGACAATGCACTATACATGGATAACTGAGAACCAAGAAATCAAGGAACTGTGAACTGAACATACACACTGAACATATATCATATTTAATCCCTGAATGTAAAAAAAAAAAAAAAAAATGTGCAATAACAATGTGCAATAACAACATCTTGAAATAACATATCCCATGAATATGCCTGATGCCAATAATGTATACAATGTATACCTCTCTGCACTCATCCACTTTTTATTTTTATTCTTATTTTTATTTTTATTTTTCTACATATATATATATATATTTCTATATATATATTTATTTGTAAAGTTATGTATAGGTTGTTATGTAAATTTTGAAACTGCACCTTGGGGACTGCTGTACATAATCTCGTTGTTCCTGTAACAATGACAATAAAAGCAAGTCAGTCAGTCAGTCAACTGAACATAATAACCTATATGAAGGTATGATAGCAGGACTGTTGCATTAGACAGAATTAGATTTATCTTGGTGGACCTAATAAACTCGGTTGTGTGGGGTTACGGGTGATGGGAGGCTGTTCGTATCCCATAACTTTGCACTTAACTAGCTGTCTAAGTTCACCCAATGTCACACATTCTGTAAGTAAAACTTAATGCTAGCAAACTAGAATTAGTTAGCTGACTAACGTTACATATGATTGTGTGTAAACGTTAAGCAACGTTTGAAGACCATACTGCCTGAAATATTTTAGCAATCTTTTCCGTCATGTGCTCCTCTTTTAGTGTGACTCTTCTGGCGGCCTTGAAAAGCACAAACGAAGCATCCATTTCAGCACGTGTAACGCTACCTGTTGGGTTTCCGGTCCACATATTTAGCGACCAGATACCGGACTATACACTGCGCAAAGCGTGACCACACAACAGAAATGTACCATGTGAAATGGTATAACAATAACGGAAAATGGAAATTACATTCATTATTTCGTTTTGGTTTCCTTGTTTATTATATTTTCCGTTTTAGGCTGAAAATAGGAAAATAAACACCCGTCTTCAATGTTTGGTGCATACAGAAAAACAGAAAGTTAGTTTAGTTTTTCAGATTAAATGGAATAATTGAATGATCAGATGATACACGGACCGTCCCTGATGACCAAGGTACGTTTTATCAGTCTGTATTCTGGGAGTAATTGACACAAGCAGAAACCAGAAACAAGCCGTTTTTCCTCTGATTGATTAGTGTGCTTCCTTACCCTGTGGTCTTCAAAATAAAAGTTCTTCCGTTTGATAATGTAGACAAAACCTATTACTGTATTATAGACACTAGCAGACACAGAGGTCCCTAACACCCACAGTCAAGACTGACCCGGCTTCAAATAAAAATAATACTATTCATAATAATTTGAAAATGAGAATTTATGAAGTTATGATGACTTCAGTGCAGTTGATGTTTAGCCACAAGGATGGCGCAGTTGTTACATGAAGAGTAGACCTCGGGGCTTTACTACGAAGGAGGCTCAACATCTCCAGGCTCTGTGTTCATAATCCGGCTCAACAAAACCTAAAGTCCCGGTCAGAGTTAATTGTATCAGGACGGTGGTCATTGTCCGGCTCTGAGCTTGTGAGGCTAGTTTTTAATTTCTGACAGCTGAACATTGCGCATCTGTTAACCTTTATCCATTTAACGTAAACAAATCTTTTTTTCTTGTTGAAAGATATTTTATATTGTTTTCGCAAGAAACCCATTCTCCACATCTGAAAGCCAGATAACAGCTCAACATGAATTTGGACAGCAGTAAGGCGACTTTTCTGAACTCTTTGACAATACTGTCAACTATGAACCAACCCGGTTCCAAAATGGAATTAAGGATCTCATTGACATTGTGAGAAGACATGTGTAGCCTGATCTGACGGATCGCAGAAGCTAAGCAGGGTCTGGCCTGGAGCTTCCTGTATGGTAGTTGAGAAGTTTGTTTGACATGACATGACATGACATGACATGAAGTATTCTGATTCTGATTTCAACAGATATTTATGAACAAATATAAATAAATGTGAATGTGGTCGCCAGTGTTGGGCAAGTTACTTCAAAAGCGTAATGCATTATTTATTACTTGTTGCTGTCATTTCAAAGTAATTAGTTACATTACAATATTACTGTCTTTGAATTGTAAGGCATTACACTACTTTTACATTACTTTTGCATTACTTTTCGCCAAAATAAAAGGAAATATGGATTTTTTGTTCTCAATAGATCTTCTTGTGTTCAATGCAGCTCATTACACAGCAGGATGTGATGTTTTTCGCTTCAAAATAAAAGAACGAAAAACAGAAAATGACTCGTATCCCGTTATTCGTAAAAACGGAAAACGAGAAACGGAAAACGACTCGTTAACTGATATTAGATATTGTGTTCATGAATGGGATTCGGGGATGAAATAACAGTGCCATTTTTCATTCCAGATTTGCCGTATGTCTTTTTTAATGACCCGGAAGGCGCTGTGTTATGCTGCGAAATTACCTGAAAGCCTACCTGAGACATTTAGGGGGAGCTCTAAATAAACGCTCTGACAGCGTCTGACGCTCGCGTTTTGAAGTAAACCTACTGTTTTAAACACACACCAAAAGCGTTATGACGCGGACATAAAAGCGGTTCAAAACCGACAGAGAGAATCGGAGCCTCCGCCCCTTCGCCGCCGCCCCTCAGCTGTTGATCCTCGGTGTGACTGCCGGGGTCGGCTGCGCTCTGACCGATCGGGAGCCGCTCCATGAGTCGGTGTCCAGCTCATGGAGCCTGCTAACAACAGCGATTAATTAACATAGTGTAGAGTTACACGCAGTGGTGTGGTGGTAGTTGATGAGGTGGGTGTACTGCTAGGTAGATGGGTAGGTTACAGAGGAGGAAGTGGGTATACTCTCCCATATATTCCAATGGCTTTCTGGCTGATAGGTGGGTATACTGTAAACCACCAGAAAAAGAAGTGGGTATACCCCGTATACCTGCGTATACCCTCCACTACACCACTGGTTACACGGGCCGGCTTTCACACTTTTCCAAAAGTGGAGCATGCCCATCTCGCGATCGCGAATGTAGCTGATTTCGGGTTTAAACTGCATTGTAACGCGCGTTACTGAGATTTGTACCGAGTAAAATATTACCTTTTTTTTTTTTGTAATGCCTTACATTACCGCGTTACAGCAAAACGTAATGCATTACAGTAATGCATTACTTTTGTAACGCGTTACTCCCAACACTGGTGGTCGCAAACTTCAGATAGCCTACAGATTGCGTCTAACAGGATGTAACTTTTTCTATGATTTCCTGTCAAATCAAAAATTCCTGTCAAAAGGCTGATGGAAACTGTCCGACTGGAGAGCAGTGTTTAGGCTCCGCCTCCTGCTGCTCCGCCTGCTCTCGTCTGCTTTCCAGGCGAGGGGCAGTTCATCTTGCCTACTGATAATAACGCGACTACGAAACAACGTTATAACATTTGGTCTCGCCTCGTTTTGGTCATCGAAAATGAATACACATTTTAGCAAAGTTTTTATTTTGTAAACCACATTTAGTCTCCTTTTTATTCATCTACAATATTGCATTATATATTTAATAATCGTTATCGTCACATGACCAGCATTTTCGTTGCCTCTCGTCTCGTTTTCCTCACGTAATAAAGGTTCGTTGACGACGATATTTTTCGTTATTTTCGTTAACGAAAGCAACACTATCTGTAAATAAGAAATTTCAGTCAAAATCTCCCCGATGCGAAGGCATTGCACGGCTGACAATAGGCTTGTTCGGGATGGTCTTGGCTTGACTTGACTTGACTTACCACGCCGACGAGAGCTGCAGGTGTCTGATGGGGCGGGCTCTAAAAGAGACGGCAGCCAAACGCCGTCAAGTCGGACAACAAAGTCAACGTGACTATAGTGCTCAAGCGATAGAACACAGCAGCAAACCAAAGAGGATATGTTTTATATATATATATATATATTACACACACACACACACACACACACACACACATACATACTGTATATACATAAATACATACATACACACACACACATGCAAGGCAACATGTGGAAGGCATTATTTTTTCCCAGTATATTTGTATTATCATTCTATGTTTGTATTAACCAGACCTCACATATAATAGGCCTACTCACAACACAATGCACGGAACTTTAGATCAAGCCATGAGATCAATGCGACCAAAATAAAAAGTATAATTTCACCACAAGGTGGCCGCCGAGTGCGGACCTGAACACACGTCATTGAACTTTTAACCAATGAGAACCATTCCGCTGTAGCGGAGGTGTGGACAAGCCAGTTGCAGCCACCGTGGACCGCGCTGCCAATCGCTGCAAGAAGCGCCTCTTAAAAACTTGTTCCCGCGATGTTTTGGGTCACGTGATATGGTCGCGAGCCTGTGACGTCTTTGCAGTCGGCTGCTAAGTCGGACACAATAGGCTTGTTTCGAATCAAGCATGCGCATGCATTTGCCTCGCAAAACAAGGCATTCTGGGAAAAAAACGTCACAAATGCTGGTGATAACTTCCCTTTGCGACATGTCACATGACTTTAAAAACTCGCGGTATCTCCAGGGTACCTCCCTTCGCATGCTTTTCTCTGCAGATGGTCTGAAATAAGTGCGGACATAAGACACTCCCCTCAACGTTGCCCTAGTTGGTTAGAATTATCACGTGGTATTTCCCACGTGAGAAAATTCCTCAGTCTCCGTCAACAAGGGGAGTTCAAATGCCTCGGCTCGAGTTCGTCAGCGACGAAGAAAGCCAGCGCCACTGGGCAGGCCATATTCTTTGTGCAAAGTCCGTGAAGTTTCCCCTGGCGCGATAGTTTTTGTTATGTATACAATTATTAATAAAGTTTGAATAAAAAAAAATAAAAAAAAAGGTCCGTGAAGTGCACCTGTGTCCGACTTGACGTGGTGAGAACTTGGCGTGTTTATGACGAGTTCCGGCGGATCCTCTCAAGTCTCGTGCATGCATCGGCGCAAATGCATGCGATCCGAAACGCGCCCAATTCTAGACACAATGCATCGCTTTCAACCCACAATACATCACGTTAGGTAGCGCGCTGCAGGCGGCTACATCAAGTCGAATTCGCCTATTGAATGGGAAGTGTGGAAATAACGCTGCCTGTAGACACTTGCCCCATTAGAGACCGGCCGTTATTTACTTCCGCCGACAGCGAGACCGGCCGGAAATAGAATACAGGCCAATATTAGAGGATATACTGTATACTGTATATAGGCCTATATATACATATATATACATATATATACATGATAAAGGATTAGAAATAACACATTTAGCTTAATTAGTGGGAAATTTGCATATTTAAGATTCAGATTAGCTTTCTTAAAAATATGAATGGGTTTACTAAAAGATTAAGAGAGGGTCCGTGGTTCGATTCCCGATTCGGGTTCCTTCTGTGTGGAGTCTCCGGCCTCCTCCCACAGACATGCAGGATAGGGACCTGTCTGTATCCCCCCCCCCCCACACACACACACACACACACAAATTAAGCAATTCATGATGGAAGGTGTCGGTGTCAACCAAAACCTTTGGTTTTAAAAGAAATAACCCACAAAAATATTTCTAGAAAATAACATATTACAAGACCTGCTGATAATTTGTGGACCCTTGATGCCATCTAGTAACACTCAGGAGGCGGTGCTCGTAGATAACTATAACCACAAGTTATTAAAGTCTCAACAGACAGACAGACAGAGACAGACAGACAGACAGACAGACAGACAGACCTATGTGTTTGGTTACATTTTCACATTTTTAAAGAATTTCTTTATTATTTCCATTGGAGTATTTATCTAGACCAGTGGCCATCCCGATTTGCCATGCAGAAAAATTGACGGTTTCTGTTCCACCAATATGTGAGCAATGGTCCCAGCCTGGCCCCCCACTGATACAGACAAATCAAATCACCAAACTAAAAAGGTTGGCAACGTTTACCCAGTCTAATTTTAATACAAATACACTGTTTTATTTTTAAAATAAGGGAACACTTACATCACACTTTCTTTTGACAAATGTACGTATTGTAAGTCGCTTTGGACAAAAGCGTCTGCTAAATGACCTAAATGTAAATGTGAATGTAAATCTTGTTGAACTTATTCAAGTTGAAAATCTACTGCTGTACATTGTATGATTTATTGAAAACAAAATGACATCACAACAGTCAATGGAAACCAAAACCATCCTCCCGCTGGGGGCAGGATTCTAAATCACACTGGAAATCTGCGAACCAACAGATCATTGTTGCGAGCGTCAGAGAGAAAATGGAAGAAATCGGGCCAGCACGAGGACCTTACTCACTACCACCACCTCCTCTCTGACTTCACCTCAACTGTTTCGGCAGCTAAATCTGCCTTCTACCTGGCAAAGATCAACTCTTCTGCCTCCAACCCCAGGAAACTCTTCTCCGTGTTCTCCTCCCTCCTCACCCCTCCTACCCCTCCCCCCCCTTCCTTCCTTACTGCCGATGACTTTGCTACTTACTTTACCAAGAAAGTAAATGACATCAGCTCCTCATTTACGCCTATTCCCTCCCAGAAGACATCTCCCCCAACTCTCAACTCGGATGGTCTTACCAGCTTTACCCCCCTCACCTCTGAAGACGTTCACGCACTTGTTACATCTAACCGTGCCACCACCTGCTCCCTCGACCCGATTCCCTCCTCTCTTCTCCAAGACATCTCACACGACATCTTGCCATTCCTCACCACCCTGATCAACTCCTCCCTCACCTCAGGTGTCATTCCAGCGGATTTTAAGACAGCTACCGTGAAGCCTCTCCTTAAAAAACCCACCCTAGACGCTACTGACATCCAAAGCTACAGACCTGTATCTCTTCTTTCATTCCTCTCTAAAACCTTGGAACGTGCCGCCTACAACCAACTGTCATCGTATCTCTCGCTGAACAACCTCCTAGACCCTAATCAATCAGGATTCAGGACTGCTCACTCCACTGAGACGGCCCTCCTCACAGTGACCGAGTCCCTGCGAGACGCCAGAGCCTCGTCCCACTCCTCCGTTCTCATTCTCCTCGACCTATCTGCTGCGTTCGACACAGTCAATCACCAAATCCTCCTCTCCACTCTGGCTGAACTTGGCATAACTGACTCAGCTCTCACCTGGTTTACATCATACCTGACAAATCGCACCTTTCAGGTCACATGGAATGGCTCTATGTCCAAACCCTGTTCTCTGGACACGGGTGTCCCTCAAGGCTCAGTATTAGGACCGCTTCTGTTCTCACTATACACCAGATCACTAGGTTCTGTTATCACATCGCATGGATTCTCCTACCATTGCTACGCAATGCATGGTCCACTGTTGTTTTCTATGTATATCAATGACCTACCAAACTGCTGTCCGGGGTCCAACTGTCAAATGTATGCTGATGACACTGTTATCCATGTGTCCAGTAAAACACCCAGCTTAGCAGGTGAGCACCTGACACAAGCATTACTCAGCATTTCAAAATGGCTTGAGCTGTCTCAGTTGACCATTAATGTGAAGAAAACCGTCTCTATGTGCTTCTCCATCCGTAATAGGCCTATCACCGATGTTTTCGAGGTACGGATCAAAAATGAATTAATTGAATCAGTAAATGAAGTAAAATATCTGGGCATCATCCTGGATCAGAATTTAAAATTTGTTACGCAGATTAAGTATGTTGCAAAAAAGGTAAAACTAAATCTAAACTGTTTCCGTTTCATAAGAAGGGACTTTTCATGTCAAACGGCCAAATTATTTATGCATGCTATGATTTTTTCTCATTTGTCATACTGCATCACATCATGGTCACAAGCTTCTTCTACTGCATTAAAACCTATCTTTTCCATATACAAACAGACAATAAAAGTCATGGACCGGAAACCCATGAGATGGCATCACTGCGGCATTCTAAAAAAACACAACCTTTTCACCTTTGATAACTTTATTAATTTTAGTAATCTTCAATTGTTTTTCAAGTGTGTAAATAACCATGTGTCACCACTGTTGTCTGAATTGGCCATCAGACGTCAGAGCTCTCGTCGGGCAAATACACGAGCCTCCATCAATGGTGATTGTCTTGTTCCCATGTACAGGACATCTTTCGGTCAGTCTGTCTTCTCTGCAAAGGGGGCAAAACTATGGAACCTCTTGCCCACTAGTCTAAAACTAGAGACTAACAGCAACACTTTTAACAGAGAACTTAAACAACGGCTCAAATCAAATCAACAGTGCTCACACAAATAATTTACAACTGGTTTATTGTTTGATCATGCTGCCTTTGTTTTTCCCTACGTAGCCTATATATATATTCGACTCATTATATTGCTGCTCTGTACTCTACTGTATACTGCATTTTTACTCTTTTTAATTATCAGTATCAGTTTTTTATCAGTATTTGATCTTGTTTCTGTCTTGTTTAGTTTCTTTTGTTGTTTTTGAAAAGCCTCCTGTGGACAGGTGTTGTAAACTAGCATTTATGATAATACACTGTAAACAATGCATCTGGTTCGTCCAATGACATTGTCATGTCCATGTCCATGTCCAAATAAAATCTACTACTACTACTACACCCAGCTGTTCCTCTCTTTTCCCCCGTCCTCTGACACTCACATTGCAACTCGCATCTCGGAATGTCTGGCTGACGTCTCTGTCTGGACAACTGCACATCACCTCAAGCTTAACCTGAATAAAACCGAACTCCTCCTCATCCCAGGGAAAGACTGCCCTCGCATGGACCTGTCGGTCACTGTCGAGGGCATCACAGTATTGCCGTCGTCAACTGCGAGGAACCTGGGTGTAATCCTCGATGACCAACTATCCTGCACCCCCAACATCACTGCTGTGGCCCGATCCTGCAGATTTGCCCTCTACAACATCCGCAGGATTCGGACCTTCCTCACAAAGGATGCAACGCAACTCTTGGTCCAAGCACTGGTCATCTCCCGCCTTGACTACTGCAACTCTCTCCTGGCCGGACTCCCGGCCTCTGCGATTAAACCATTGCAGCGTATCCAGAACGCTGCAGCACGCCTTATCTTCAATCTACCCAAATTCTCCCATGTGACCCCCCTCCTCCGTGACCTCCACTGGCTCTCTGTTGCAGCACGCATCCAATTCAAGACGATGCACTGGCCTTCAGGGCCATCAATGGAATGGCACCCATCTACCTTCAAACACTGGTCAAACCTCATGCCCCGAAGCGAGCACTTCGCTCCTCTACTTCAGCTGGCCGGCTGGTACCACCATCGCTGAAATCAAACAAATGTCGCTCAGCAAAGTCCAGACTCTTCTCTGTTCTGGCGCCTCAGTGGTGGAACGAACTCCCGACTAATGTCAGGACAGCTGAGTCATTTGCCATTTTCCGAAAAAGGCTCAAGACTCACCTGTGATTGATACGTTGTGGTTTCCTTGTTTCCTTCTTTTGACAAATGTACTTATTGTAAGTCGCTTTGGACAAAAGCGTCTGCTAAATGACCTAAATGTAAATGTAAATGAAATAAAAGTAAAACAGACTGACTTTGTAGTCATATGCACCGATACATAACATCCCATAGGTCAGAAAGTCAGGGCTTCATCATCCAGGAACTACACTCACATGAGCATGGGCTAGTCCTGGACCAGGAGGAACCCAGGGCCCACTGCACCAGGAGGAACCCAGGGCCCACTGTACCAGGAGGAACCCAGGGCCCACTGCACCAGGAGGAACCCAGGACCCATTGCACCAGGAGGAACCCAGGAAGAGTGAGGAGAACGGGGACCAATGATCGACCTGCCAGATCTGGTGTTCTCAAAGAACACCATGCTCCTCCTGGTCCTCCTCCACAAAGGAGCACATACTGGTCCTGCTGCTGGCTTGTACGGCCCTGCCCAGCTGTCCTGGTGTAACGGTCTCCTGGTCCTCCTCCAGGCTCTTGAGACTGTGCTGGGACAATCAGCAAACCTTCTCATGACCTCACGTATGGATGTGGATCCTGGAGGAGCTGGACTAACTGTGAACCTGAATCGGGCTGCAGGTTCCACCTCATGCTCCTAGTAGTGACAAGGAGACCAGAAGAACCAGAACTAGAGAAGAAGCAGTCAGGAAGGAGAAGGAGAGAGCAGCTGTCTGTGTTCTCCACATCAGAACCTCCTTGTTGGTTCTCGTCCTGCTGTCCCTCCATTCTACCTGTTGTCTCTTTCATTCACACCAAAGCAGCTGAACCTGATTCACCATCACTTGTGTTTCCTAAATGGACACGTTGATCTCCCTGAAGTTAGACTGACTTTGTGTTAGACTGTGATGTTTAAGTGTTATGTTTGTACACCTGTCTGTCTATCTCTCTGTCTGTCTGTGTCTCAGTTATATCCTGTGAATGCTGACCGTGCTCTTCAATATCCTCTGCTGCACGTCACGGCTCACAATCCCCATTATCAATGCTATTAATAGCCAATAATCTGTCAGAGGTTAATTTTCCTAAAAGTGATCTACAGCACTGACAACTAACAAAACTTAAATGCCAGCGTTATTCAGAGCTTTCACTTCCATTCAATTATTGTTATTATAAATCTATAATTATAAACCTCCGATGCAAGTAAAGGCAATGTAAACGTCTTTGTTGTTGTTGTGTTACTGCTGTTTAACGGAAACGAAACCATTCATGTTTTCAGACATTAATGCAGGAACTGTGAATAGAAACAAGGAGTGGGGGGTCGTGAGCCCCCCACCGAGATCTGTACTGCGCCCTCAAGTGTTAAAACGCCTCTGTCACGTTCCTCAGTGGGAGTGCGTGAGAACTGCTTGTGAGCGCGCGCGCTGGATGCTGTGCGTATTGCGTGATGTAGCAGAGCGTCGGGGAGAGAGAGAGAGAGAGAGAGAGAGAGAGAGAGAGAGAGAGAGAGAGAGAGAGAGGGGATTATTTAACGTGTGAAGGTAAACGCGTTCCCCTTCAGGTTTCAACGTTTAAATGTCGATGTTAAACCGACACACACACACACTGCGGTAAAACCGGCGGAGACTTGAACTCGTCTGATTGGGTTTACGGGTTTGCGCGTGCCGGTGTGACGTAGGAGCCGCTGTAATTGATAGAAGGGTTTAATCTGACAAGAGCTGGTCTAAGCCGCCACATCCGTCTGTGCTCCCGGTACGCGGTGAGCTAGCGGGCCGGTCCACCAGTGTTATGCTCGGCTGGGAAATCCACAGTCGACCAGCGGAGAAAAGCCGATTTCTTTATTTCACATGGGCGAAGAGGAGGACGGCTTCAGCGGGCAGACTCACCGCGGGGCCGGCGGGGCGTGCGTGGAGCCGGAGAGAGAGAGGAGGTACGCGGAGCTCTTTAAGCAGCTGGACCTGAACGATGATGGGAGGGTCGACATCAACGAGCTAAGGACCGGCCTGGCAGCTCGGGGTCTACACCGGGGAGAGGCGGAGGAGGTGAGGCTGCTGCTGCTGCTGCTGCTGCTGCTCTGCTTCTGCTGCTGCTGCTCTGCTGCTGCTGCTGGGACAGGTGCACGCGGACTCAGACACGTGCAGTGATGGAGTGACCCGTGTATATTTCCGTGAGGAAAACAGGAGCCCAAATGATATAAATAGGAGAGATCACAGTAATTAACATGCAGCCGTGGACAATTAACTTGGGATAAAATTAAATAAAAAAGTCACAGTGCTAAAATGGCACCAGTGTTTGACTGCCAAAAAGTAACTTACTGTAAAAAACAACAACAACAACAAAACAGTTTATTTCCTCGTCAATGGCAGATGTTTTATTTATTTACTGTAATTATTTTACACGTGGTGACAGTAGTTCTGTTTTAACAGCAACACAAAATAATCCCCATACCATCATGTTTGTTTGCGGTATTATTCTATTTTAACTGTAGATAAAACACAGTCATTAAAGGCTGAGTAGGTAATTTGGAAAAACCAACGGGACTTTGCTTCACAGAACTAAAAAAGTCCCGTCCAAGACCTCTGTTCAAAGCCCCGCCCCCAGAACGCCAAACGCCCCAGATAGGCAGAGTGTAATCAGGAAGTAAGTATTGACAGACAGGCAGGATGTCCAATTACTGTATTTTCTCCGGCCCAGTTTTTTTTCTTTTAACATCAAAACATTTAATTTATTTATTGCTATGGGTATGTTATGAGGATTTCAAGTAATATAACAGAAAGTGTTGTTCAGTGTTACGTGAATAGAATCACTTTAATATGCATTTTTGTTTACAGTAAGATGTAAAATAAAACATTTACGTCATTACCAAGTAGGGTATTTGTGCTTACAGTTGTCATACTTTAACTGTCAAAAGACAGTCAAAAATATGTACTGTATTTTTTGTTACAGTAATAGTTTTTAAATATCAACTAGAGCTTTGATATTATATTTGAAATTACAGTATCAATATTGCTAAATAAAACAAGAAAGTATGCAGCATCTTAAATGGACCCACTAAAATTCAAAGTATCCTCTTGTAATAATAATCTTCCTCATGTGAACTTGACTTGTATAATATTATATCTGATCTGGTGTCAGTGAAGTATCAGTACTGCTCATTGTCTTCTGGTAGTTTACTGTCAGTGTTTCAGGTTACATTTATTAGACCCAGCTGCCTTTTTAAAGCTGGAGGTTGCACACTGACCCTCAGACCGAAATTTTTACAGCCATGTGTTTGAAGTATCTTAAATTCAAACATTTTTAATTATTTTTAAACTAAAACCACGGCTGTGAGCGATCTCTGCCATTCATTGATGTAGTTGATGTAGTTGCATGGTAAGGTGTGAATCAAAAAGCCAAACAGCCCAAGTTGTTGGTCCGAAGAATGAATGTGTGTGAATGATGATCTTTGATCCTGATGGGCAGGTAGCAACTTTATCAGTGTATCAATAGTTGAATATTGAGTATATATTGAATAGTATTGATATGCTATAAAGGCGCTATAGAGAAGTACTCTTTATATAGCAGGACCTTATTTCAGAAAAAAAATATGTATGGTCGTCAACGGGCAGAGAGAAATAATGTTTTGATCCCATTTGAATTGTACCATGAATTATACATGTGATATTTTGTCAACTTATAATATATTTAAGTCCAGGAAGTCTCAGTGTGTTATAGGTTTGTCGTCGTATAATTGAGTTTAGTGTGAAACCGCTCTGAACTACATCTCTGGTCTCACACAACGTACGTCCCTAACGACCGTTAGCAGGAACAAGATGTACAGTGTTTCCAGGTTGGACGACCAGTTTACAGCCCAACATAAACCCACCTGATTAAAGAAACAACAGTCCAAATCATGAAACCTGTGTAAAACCCATAGACTGTACTGGAGTACAGTGGTACTGGAGAGGAGTACATGAGTCAATAGGTGGACATAACAGAGTTTGCTGAATTGTCCATGAGTTTTTACCAAATAACAGCTAATCATTGTATGAATATTGATACAGGTAACATTCTTTTCACAATATTTTCAAAACACTGCTAAATGTTGAGAAAAGCAGTCCAAATTTCATCTACGAGACCGACTTAATCAAAAGTAGCCCAGACATAAGTGGAAAGTCTGTGCTGCAACGGGAGCAACAGGCACTTTCCAAACATGTGCACTATAAGCATTGATACGTTGACATGAGAGGCGTGAGACACTTGTGGAATATGTTCACAAAGATGGCTGGTTCAGGCAAAGGAAGATGAAGAGAAGGTCATTAGAGAGGATAAGTCCAGCCCCTTCCTGTGTCCTATATACATATTTGACCAATATATATATATATATATATATATATATATATATATATATATATATATGTAGAGGTGGCACTTAGCCTCTTATTAAATGCCAAAGTCCATTTACTACATTATTTTTTATCTTATATATGTATCCATAGGAATGCATCCCAACATGATCATTCAATTTCCAATTTTATTTATGGAGCCCCAAATCACTAATTTACCTCAGAGGTCTTACAACTGGTACAGCATAGAACGTCCTCTGTGATCCATGTAAAGAGAGCGGTGACAGACTACGGGAGGTAACTGTGGTAGAAATAGTTGCAGCACCATTAAACAGGGCAGTCAGGTGTCGTGCAGATCAATCACTAATCTGTGATCCTGCTTAGAAAGACTCCGAGTCCCAGTTTGCAGAGGAATCCAACCCTGTTTGGAGGAATATTCAACTTCACTTTACTGGGATCTCCTTGTTTCTCCTGCGAGTCCAAAGCTTTTGAATATGTAAAATAGTGTATAATATTAGCTCATTATTTTCCTTTACACAATTGACATTGTTACATGATTTTAATGACGTAATTTATCTGATGTACCTGGTCTTCCAGCTGTGGCTTTTCTCTCCTGCTCTGATTTGGTTCTCTATATGTTTCCATTTGAACCAGACTGCTACCTCCGGTTCTGAAAAGTGAAGCAGAGGCCAAGTTCCTTAAATTGCACCCTACTTCTCTCTTGATTTATTATTATTATTGTTATTAATTATTATTTATTCTCAGTAAACACTGTAAACATGAGTTTATGGTCTCAATCTCTAGTTTCAAGTCTTCTTCAATCCAGCATGATGTTCATTTAGTACTGGTCCTTTTAGAGTCCAACAAACCAGAAAGCAGGGGATGCTTTAGGGGCGGGGCTACCTGATGACTGACAGGTCACTACCACATTACAAATGCAGTTAGCTACTAAGATGACTTTAACACTTGGCTGTAAAGTTGACCTTGAACTATGAAGCTAACTCTGTTAGCAGCTTCACACCAGAATCCACATGGATCCAGATCCAGGCTCCCCATGGCGATGGCCAACTGCCGAATTCTGGGCTTCAAAACCGTAGTCCAGGAACTGATAGGTGACGTCACCATGACTACGACCACTTCTTATAGACAACATCCAAGTATTTGCAGAGATAGTAGCTTGATATTAGTTTGCAGAACACCAGAAAACTGTGTTGATGAATGTGTGTGGGTTATTACACATGGACATCTAACTGGTTCTCACAAGTATAGAAGTACAGAAACATATAGGTGGCATGGAGTGATTAGCTGAAAGCACTCCTTTGACTTTTGAGGGCTCTCGTTCAAGGGTGCTTAGTGGTCCAAGTGTTCCCAGCAACCCACAAAAAGTACCTGAAGTAAAACTGACATTTTCAATCTGAGCCAAAACCTAATCCATTATTCTCTAACTCTGTGGCCCACCATTCCTCCTGGAGTCTGTTGACTAGTCTTTCGGTCTCCTGGTAACAGTGAACACAGGACCTTGCTTGAGGAACTTAACCACCTGTTTTCCAACTGAAAACCAGAGTATTGACAAATGTTCACAACTGTATCACTGTACCACACCTTTATAGCCCTTTGCTAACCATAATCATAACAATAGTGTGCATGCTAGCATTTAGCTTTTAAGTTAGCGGTTAGCATTAGCGCTGGTGAGGGGCAGAGGCACCACAGCCAAGACTCTGGGCTTTATTTAGTCTTAAGATCTAGAACCATATTCCAGCAGTCGTCGTTGTTCTCTAACCATCACTTCAGAGGAATGTCAATGAAAAGTGATTTTTGTACACTAACTTGCTTGAATGTTCACATTATTATATATTTTTTAAATATTGGCTGCAAGCAAAAGCACACAAATGGTAATTTTTGGAGATCTGGGTACAATAAGGATCGATAACAGGTACCAAGTTCTTGATACCTCCAATGTATGGAGAACCGATCTCTATGCTGCAGTAATATAATGGATTGGATTTTTAATGACATGCATCTTAAATATGCATCTTAAATACAACAGATTATGAATTAGTCACACAATTTAACTTTGTTGAATTGTGTGACTAAGGGGGGGTTAGGGTTCTTTGGTATAGGTATGATGATGGTGGTCTTGAAGCTTGATGGGACAACAGCCTGTCTCAGAGAAGTGTTAAAGACATCCGTGAAGACATCCGTGAGCTCCTCTGCACAGTCCTTCAGCACACGACCAGGAATGTAGTCTGGACCTGTTGCCTTGCGGGTGTTGATAGTGGAGATATCCTCTTCACGCTGGCAGCAGACAGACAGAGAGCCATGGGGTCATGATCTGCTAAAACATTTCTCAGTCTGTTGTGTCGAAGCAGTCCTGAAGAGTAGAGGAGGCCCCCTCAGGTCACACCCGTACCTGCTTCTGAACCGGTTTGGTGACTTTCACTCTCAGTCTGTATGCTTGTATTAGCATAACAGCGATGTGATCAGAGAGTCCAATGTGGGGGAGGGGGGAGGCCTTGTATGCTCCTTTGTGGGTAGTGTAGACCATGTCCAAAATGTTACCCCCCCCCCCTTGTTGGGAAGAACAGTCTTGAGATCAGCATGATTCAAATCTCCAGCGAGGATGGTGAAACTGTCTGGGTGGGCTGTCTGTTGTTCACGGATGGCTTGATACAGTTCACCAAGTGCCGCATTCCTGTCACTGTTTTTGGAGGTTGGAGGGATGTATACCGCGACTAGCAAAACCGCAGTAAATTGCCTCGGCAGGAAAAAAGGACGGCACCGAATGAACATGATCATGGTGAACAGTGTTTTCATACTACCACAGCGTCCCAGCACCACCGTCCTGTGATATTTATCACAGGGCCCCATTCAGACAGCATAACCCATGTTGTATGATTAAGGGGCCCCTACAAAAAAATGTGTCTGGCCCTGATTTTCACATGGTAGAATTGTGTTTTCCATGGTGGTTTAGACAACAAATCCAACGTTAGGTTGAGGCAATAAAACCTCTCAGGGCGCACTCACACTCACGGAGACACAGCGTCATTTTTATTATAAAACTACCGGTCCGGTTCTGCTCCGGTTCCACTAACACCACGAGTCTGAAGCCCTAGCCTGACCCAGAATCCTGAGGGAGCGATAATGAGTGGGGTGGCCTATCCATTAAAGCCGACGTCATGTCCACATTGCGTACCCGTGCATCAGTGGCGAGCGGTGACCGTTTACTGTGGTCATGTTGAAGTGTCAATACCATGCGCGCCCGTGGGGGGGGCATTATATTTTTTAATAAAAAATATAATATGGTTAGTGGAAACAGCTTGTAGTGATCACGTTGGTCCAGAGTACATTTGATCACTATAAGCGGTTGATTACTAAAACCGAATTGTTATTACAGTATTTCACTTATTTTTTTATGGAGAACATCATCTAAATGCCAGTTGTATAGTTTTTCAATGAGAAAAATGTAACGAAGCGGTCGTCAGCGCGATCCTCTCGTCAGCTCCAAACTCACCCGTCTGCACCTCAATCACAGACCACAGCTGGTTTTCCGCACAGCATTTACAGTAACTCACGTGACACGTCTCAGATCAGTAGGCGCTGCTGCCGGTGTGTTTTTAAAACGAACTAGGCTAGTAGCGCCGCAGATTTCTCATTCCCCACCTTGTTTGACAGAGAGTGTTTCGAGATGGTTTGCATGAATGAACAGGCAATATGTCGCTGTCAGACCGGATCGTTTGACGGGAGGGGGGTCGGCTAGCTAGCCATTTATGTTTCTCATACGTGCTAGCTTGAAAGTGACGGACGGAATTCTTTGCAGTCTTTGTGATATTTACTTCAGGAGTAGGCCGTCCACTTGAAATTATAGCTTTCTTTTCCTCAAAAGGTCTCCGCGAAAACGGCACTGAACGCAAAGCCTGAATATAATTAATATTTTCAGTCATTTTGACCAGGCTACACAATGAATGAACCACTGACAGTTTCCCGCTGAACAATTCAAACAAGTCATTTTTGCGCATGCGCGTTGGCAGATAAGCTGCTTCACTGACAGCTTTTTTGCCATTCAAAATGCTCATCTACAGTAAACACAGCCTTTAGCAGTAACTGTACTAGTCGGTGTCACAGTGCGCATGCGCGAAACAAGCTGTCAGCTTTCCAGCTTTTCGCAAGCAAAACGGGACAGATTAGGCACGGATTTAAGACCAAAACAGTAAAACTAAGGTATTGTATAATTGAACACACTGCCAGATTAATATTTTCAATTATTTTTATTGAAGGGCTTTCTACCTCTTCCAAGCGTGCCGGGCGGAGGAAGCGTGGCCAAACAATCCGGACTTTAGGCTCAAGCGTGCTGGGCGCGGTCCGGTTGGTGTAGTGTGAGTGCACCCTTAGATTAAACGCAGTCTGGTGGTCAAAGTCCTGTGATATTGGACCTACATGCACCTCAATATTTAATACTACGCCACTAGCTCTAGATGTCAAATGGATGCGTTGAATTTGTGTGTTCACCACGAAAAAGGATCCTAATTAACTTTGGATTGACATTGTTTTAGTGCTCAGAGACACAAAATATATGGACAATTCATGTCCCTGAACACAACACAGAAGGATTTAGTGACTATTTCCCGACCTGCCGTGAGATTGTTGACACTTGCAGTGTGTGATTTTCCACCCTTCCGTGCTCAAGAATTAGTCTTGTCTTCTTTGTCTCTCTCTGTCTTTTTGTCCTAATCAAGAGAGGAGAAGTTGCATTTGCAGGTAAGATGTAGTTTTCTTTAGACTTTCACTGGAAGCACACTTTCTCACGTTCTGTCCTTGTTTTTGTCTCACTCTCTATGCACCCCCTTCACTACGTGGCCGTCTGCATTGAGCAACACAACCTCACCTGTTCACCTCCACCTGCTCCGTCCCGTCTTCATCTGCTGGTGCCCCCTGCTGGTTGACCCACCACCTCCCTCTGTCCCCACAGATAGTCCTTGAGAGCGACGTCAACCACGATGGTCTGCTGGACTTCCAGGAGTTCTCTCAGTACCTTTGGGCCCACGAGAAGAGGCTGTGGCTCATATTCCACAGTCTTGACCGCAACAATGATGGTGTGACGCACACACACACACACTTAACACACAGGATGTTTTTCAATGTCAAGGATGGATCCTTTAACAACTGTATTTCAGGAATGATACATCACTGCCTATGTCCAGGACCCTTCAAAGTCCTTCAATTTCATTTATTTGTTTTATTTACATAAAGCTACATAAAACATTCAACCCCTGCTTTCTGGTCTGGTGGACTCTAAATGGACCATAATGTACTAAATGAACATCATGCTGGATTGAAGAAGACTAGAAACTAGAGATTGAGACCATAAACTCATGTTTACAATATTTACTGAGATAATACATCAAGAGAGAAGTAGGACCATTTTCTCATAGACTTCTATACCATCAGAGAGGAGTCGCCCCCTGGTGGCCAGTAGAGAGATTGACAGTTTAAGGCACTTCAGCCTTTGCTTCAGTGGTCAGATCCGGATGTTGCAGCCTGGTGTTTATCCGCTGCACTGCTAAAACACCCACAATACAGTGCGGACAATGCATTTCCTGTCCTCCGATTGGGAGACAGGGGAAATATGCTTGTGCGCTTTCATTTCACCTCAGATTTCACCTCAGCAGTCAAAATCTGTTTCTGAACTAATTTGAGGCGAGAAACTGCCAATCCAATTTCTGACTCAATTTGGAGAGAGCTGACCAAGACAGTTTTGAAGATTTTTCTTTCTCTGGAGTCTGGTGGCTCTAAGGAGCACATTGATTGTATGTTTTGTACCTTTATAAATAATAATAATTTTGGGATGGTTGAGGAATGCAACTAGAAATTGTAATGTACTGTATTATTCTAAATAAGGGTCTTCTGTACACCTTCACGCTGGCTCAGCTTTTCAGTGTATCTCTCTGAATACTAAGAAGGAGTCCAGACTTTCTAGGACCCCACTTGGAAGGAGATCCTTGGCTTTGAGAAACACCCTCACACACATATGCACACTTAAATCCCCTCTTACCTCCTGCTACTTGTTTTCCAGCGATGCACATGAAATACATTTCATATCATGGGCTGAACAATGCAGGTTATTGTTGACGGAAGTGTGACCACTTTCTGTTGTGTTTCGTAGGTCGGATCGACGTCGGGGAGATCCAGCACTCGCTGCACAAGCTTGGTGTGGAGGTCACCATGGAGCAGGCCTCCAGGATCCTGCAGAGGTACCGCAACCTTTTATTTCATCACTGTGGTGCTTCATGACATTTTCTACTTTTATGACAATTGCCACCATAAAACCAGGAGGCAACTTGAAAGTGCCTTCAACTGTCATTCTCTCTACTGGCCATCAGGGGGAGACTCCTCTTATTGTATGGAAGTCTCTGAGAAAATTACCCTACTTCTCTCTTGATTTATTATCTCTGTAAACATTGTAAACATCTCCAGTTTCAAGTCTTCTTCAATACACACCAGGGGGGCATTGGGGCACCTTTAACAAGCAAATAAAAATATGAACCATATATGAACCACATTTTCAAGTCCCAACATCACCAGCAGCAGAGTCACAGCAAAAACTGCCTTAATAGACTTTTAGGCAGAAATCTGGAGCAGAACAGGATCTTGGGTTCCATCTGCACACTATTAACAGTAGTAGTAATATTAACAGTAGTAGTATTAAAGGTGCTATTGACAACAATGATAACATCCAGCCATTAGATGTCGCACTCGTACTCCCCCCTTCCATTGCATTCACGTCACAACACAGCTTTTGCTCGAAGCGCATGCGCCCTCAATGGGTTGCCAGTGTTGGTGTTAGCTAAAAGTTGGCTTTAACTATATCTTACCATTCCAGAAGAAAAGTGGCCACCTCAGCGTTTTCAGTCCTTGAAACTCCTCCAGCTGACTCCAACAATCAAACGCTGAACCAACATTCACTCTGGTCCTGCTCCTGCTTTTGTGACAAACAAAATGGTACCAGTCCAAAGTGCTAAGTGACTTGGTACCGAAATGCCTCCCGCTTACTGTTAAATTCAGCCATTTTTCTCCATTTGTGTGTGTATTGAAATGTATTTCTGAGAAGAGAGTCCATCCATCCATTTTCTACCGCTTATCCTGTATTCAGGGTCGCGGGGGGGCTGGAGCCGATCCCAGCTGTCATTGGGCAAAGGCAGGGTACACCCTGGACAGGTAACCAGTCTGTCACAGGGCCGACATGTAGAGACAAACAACCATTCACGCTCACATTCACACCTACGGGCAATTTAGAGTCACCAATTAACCTATCCCCATCCTGCATATCTTTGGACTGTGGGAGGAAGCCGGAGAACCCGGAGAGAACCCACGCTTACACAGGGAGAACATGCAAACTCCACACAGAAGGAACCCGGGGCCGACCCGGGGATCAAACCCAGGACCCTCTTGCTGTGAGCCGAGAGTGCTACCCACTACACCACCGTGCAGCCCTGAGAAGAGAGTCATTTATATATAAATCACAAAATACATTTGTGAATCCTTCTCTGTGCATTCATTATTAATGAGACTGAAATTACCCGATACAATGTGTCCCGCAGTCATCAAGAAAACAATGCTTCTTAACATTCTAGAACCTGATATCCAGTGTTGGGTATAGTTACTTTGGAAAGTAGTTAATTAGGTTACAACGTTACCATCAATTAAAAGTTACGTTACAGCGTTACCTGTGAATAAAAGTAACGCGTTAGAGTACTCATGCGTTACCAAAAATTAAAAGCTGTTTGCAGTGCCTCGCACATGCTGCACCTTAACTGACGCACACAGCCTCCTTTAAATGCACCGAGAAGTTGTGACAATGATGAGTAATGTCAGTCATACAACCAAATTAACTCTGCAGGATAACAATAAAGACAGTTAGCAATATGCCACATAGCGCTTTATTAATTAATTTTTCTTTTTTGATCACACAACATATGAATCAAAATTCACACCTACCCAGCCCAGGTAGCCTATATATGAGCACCAAACAAGATTAGGTAACTCCTGATTTTTTTTTAACCCGAATGCAGTTATGAAAGTGCATAAAGTGCGCTTACTTGTAAACACAATCTGAGGTAAACAGGTAGCAGACTCAGATCCATTTTTAGAAATTAACGACCAGTCAACGATCTAACAGAAATGTTAACAGCTGGATCTATGTCGAACAAAAATGATAACAGGCCGAATAAAATCGCTCACTGGCACACAGGCAAATGACAAATAGCCTAATAGCCGAACTAAAATACTATTCAAGTGTCACAGGCCTAAATTCACTTTACCATCGTCCACTTACATTTACTCTTCAAAGTAGTGATTAAAACATAGCAGAAGAAGATTTTTGAAACATCTGTCCGACAGTCGATTTCTCCTGGGAGTAAGAACGAGACTCCACCCACGGGTGCGCTGGAGGGTGGTGGGGTATTGAAGCACTGACACAGGTTACGTAGGTCAGCAGCAGGGCAGAGACGCATCACAGCGCTGCGCCTCCGCTGACACATCCGCAGGTGGAACACTACTGTCTGACAAAAAGCAGGCTGCAGTCGGGATTTTTCTTTCCGTATCCGGAGAAATTCTTAAAATAACGGATTACTTTTTAAACAAAATAACGAAGTTATTGATTGCTTGACGCACGAAACTAACGCGTTACGTTACACGTTACACGAAAAAAGTAATTAGAGTTACCCACAACACTGCTGATGTCAGATTACACTGATGAGCTTTCTGTTTAAATGCGTAAGAAAAAATATTTCATTTGTGATGCTAGAAGCCATGTGAACTCTGCTGATGTGCCATGTCCCGTTATGAGTTGTCATTTTCTGATGCAGCTTTCTCTCCCAGTATGGACAGGGACGGCACCATGACAATTGACTGGAAAGAATGGCGAGATCACTTCCTGTTCAACCCCTTCCACAACATGGAGGAGATCGTCCACCACTGGAAACACTCCCATGTGAGTCACAACCCTTTCTTGGTTTCCTAAACAGCAATGGCTGTCTCAAGGAGGTAACTGGAATAAATCCATCCATCCATTGTCTACCGCTTATCCTGTATTCAGGGTCACGGGGGGGCTGGAGCCGACCCCAGCTGTCATTGGGCGAAGGCAGGGTACACCCCGGACAGGACGCAAGTCCATCACAGGGCTGACATGTAGAGACAAACAACCATTCACACTAACATTCACACCTACGGGAAATTTAGAGTCATCAATGAACCTATCCCCATCCTGCATGTCTTTGGACTGTGGGAGGAAGCCGGAGAACCCGGAGAGAACCCACGCTTACACAGGGAGAACATGCAAACTCCACACAGAAGGAACCCAGGCCGACCCGGGAATCGAACCCAGGACCCTCTTGCTGTGAGGCGAGAGTGCTACCCACTACACCACCGTGCAGCCCACTGGAATAAATATTTAATGAAAATAATTTTGAAAAGTCATTTTTGCTTCGGAAGGTTCCTAACGGAATAAATGACCGGGAAGTGTCAGCCGTTATAAGATGTGTATGAATTCTTAAATGTTTAAGGACAACTTCCCCGGTGGAAACATGAATGTGTATTGAAAGTGGGTCATAGATGTCATTGAAATGTAAAATATATTTAGAGTTTGGTGCCTTCTTGACTGAGAAAAGGCAGGCAGTGACTTTTTGGCGCATGTGGATGGAAGACAAAAACTCCCACTGAACTGTCCCCTGTGGAATGGCCGACGGCCCCCTCAGTGGGTCCCACCACTGGTCTGTAATAGGTCTGTAGTCTCAGTGGGTCCCACCACTGGTCTGTAATAGGTCTGTAGTCTCAGTGGGTCCCACCACTGGTCTGTAAAGGTCTGTAGTCTAAGTGGGTCCCACCACTGGTCTGTCATAGGTCTGTAGTCTCAGTGGGTCCCACCACTGGTCTGTAACAGGTCTGTAGTCTCAGTGGGTGCTGCCCCCTATAGGCGGGTTGAAGATATGAAGAAACTAGTGTTGTGGTCTCACCCCCTCCAACTAAAGAGCCTCCGATGATGCAACATGAGGATATTTGCGTTATCGGGGGCTCTTTTTCAGAATAGAAACACGGAGATCTCCGTCTGATGACGGCCATTGAAACATACTACCAGGTTTCTATAGATACAAAGCTTAATGTAAATGGCTAAGTATTCCCGTAAGGAAAGATGCTTCGATGCTCCCTTTCAAGTCTCCTTTATCATTGGAAACACTGGACCTTCCTTTACCAAAGGAAGGGAAATAACACCGACCCACAATTCCTTGCGACAGCAACATTTAAAGTGACGCACGACTGGGCTGTTCATAAAACGGTATGCAGAAACTGTAAAAAAAAATCTCATAAACAACTTTCACAATCAACATGAATAAATATTTCATCTCCAGAAAGGAACTGATTTTTGTGCTGAGTCATAGAGAAGTAAATATCATATCAGAGATGAGCTGCAGAGACCAGAATTCTGTCCAGTCAGTCCATTTAATGGCTGGGGATGACAGTATTCTATAAAAATGAAGATCTTTTTATATTCTAAGACATTATTCTGCCTCCACAATGAGCCCACAGCTGCAGTGGCATACACATGACGTCCACCCCACAATGGTCTATCATGACATAATCTACATTGCACCTTTAGACTTAAGTGGTGTGTATGTCGTAGAGGTGGCGGTGCAGAAGAAGAATAAAAAATGATACATTGGCATATTTCTCTTGTGAATAGAAACAGATCGTCCCTTTAATGTCTCATGTTCTTCCAGATGTTTGACATTGGGGAACATCCGACGGTACCAGATGAGTTCTCAGAGCGGGAGCGACGATCCGGTCTGGTGTGGAGGCAGCTGGTTGCCGGGGCGATGGCAGGTGCCGTGTCCCGGACAGGAACTGCTCCTCTGGACCGCCTGAAAGTCTTCCTGCAGGTTGGTCATTTCACTTCCACTCCACGCGGCCGGCTGTTTAAAGATCAGCTATGGATGGACTTTTCATGCATTGTTATGTTAACTATACAGGGTACATTGTGTATAATGCTATTTTAGAAATTTCTTCATTCACACCTTTTTTTAATTCCTGTGGAAAAACAAAATCAGCTGTTAGTGAGGTGTGCAGCTCACTCTCTCCCTCTGCACCCACTTACAGGACTGAAACAGAGCACGGGGTGGGTAGTTCAGGTGGGCGTTTGGAGCATGACCAGCTAAAACAGCCTGTGCTGAAAGCTTGAAACAGACTCTGAAACCTCCTGCTGAGTTAATACGGGGCCAATTCCATATTACTAATTGATTAATGCTAAAAGGCATAAACCCATAAAGCCTTGCGCCAACTTCTGTATTCGACTCTCATTCAAATCCTGCAATTTCTAGTGAACACACAGCAACAGTGTGTAGACATTACAGTGTCCTGCTGAGACATTACATCATGCATATACTAAAAAGTGTATCCCAATATCAAACAGGCTTAGTTGTATATTGATTATAAAATATATAAGCATGTGAATGGGTGAAACTGCTTTCAATGATTTAAACTGGCTACATGCAAATTGTCCATTGTGCATGTAAAGTGTGGATTCCAAAGTTTTCTAAGACCAAAAAAAACCCATCAATTTGGACATTTTTCACACTTTTGCACACCAACACCACCTATGACAATACAAACAGTGCAGTACAATATGTTAACAACTCAAATAAACGTTGAGGCTAATCGTCACGAGTTGTCATACGCATCCACTTACATTGAAAATGAGCGGCATATCATTAAAATAGAACTGGTTCTGCTCCTTGTTGTACTTCTGAAGCTGAGCAGCTGTCAGGACTGGACTAGTAGGAGGACTCAGGGGCAGAGTGAGGACAGTAGATCCAAGCTTTTATTTACAGGTTCACACGAATTCCAATAAACGAGTGACAGCACAATGGCTATGAAAATTCACTTGATTCCTAACTTTAGGAAAAGGGGAGAGAGAGGGAAGGGAAAAGGGAAAGGGGAGCGGGGATAGGGAAGGTGGTGGACGTACAAACGCGACAAAGGAAAACGCTCCGCAGGGGAGGATACAAAACAAAAGGCTAACTAAATGTCTACTCTTAACAGTGACTAAATTATAAACTTTAACAAACGAAAAACGCTCCAAAAGGGAGGATACGGGACTACAAAAGATTTACTACTCTGACTCTGAGGCTAACGCAAGAACGGAAACTCTCCAAAAGGGAGGACACGAGACTACTACAGGAATATCAAATATCGAAAATGGGAAAAACACGAGAACACAAAACGCTCCAACAAGGGAGGAAAATAACAAAGCACCATAAGGCTGAAAACCGAAAACGCTCCCAATAGAGGAGGACAAAACTACTACGAGAATCTATCTATGAACTAGGAACTGAAAACTTTAACAAACACAAAATCACTCGTCTAGAGGAATACCTGAAACACTGAAACAACGGCGACTTGGACGTGATCGAGAGCTGTGGTCATGGGCTAGATTCAGACGTGGGACGAAATACTCTGGCAACGAGACAGGGGAAGACACAGACTATATAGACATCAGGGAGGGGAGCACAGGTGACAACAATCAGGGATTAGGGATGACGTCGGACTGGAGACACATGAGGAAGGGCAAGTGACCTGAAACGAGAGGAGAGTTACTTTTCAAAATAAAACATAAAATTCACAAGACAGAAAACCCAAGACAGGACACCCATCACCGCTGTGTGACAGCAGCGTATTCCTTCCTATACTCCTCTGCTACGTGTGATCTCATATGCACCTGCTGTTTGGCCTGGAACCACACACACAGCAAACAGTTTAACCAAGTGGATCTGATTCTACTTTTCATCATGGTAATAGTCCATCATAATGGTTTTATGATGATATATGACGGAATACCGACCTTCATCAGGGGTCCGACAGGTTTTGGTAAAGGTGACTGACCTGGCAGTGTTTTGTGTGTCCAGGTCCACGGCTCTACATCTCGGGGGATTAATCTGTGGTCCGGACTGAGGGGAATGGTCCAGGAGGGAGGCGTCGCCTCGCTCTGGAGGGGAAATGGCATCAATGTCCTCAAGATTGCCCCTGAATCTGCCATTAAGTTTATGGCCTATGAACAGGTGGGGATCAATACAAATTAATACATGCTAGCAGATAGATTTGTTGCTGATAAATGTTCTTGTAAATTATCTTGGAATGTCAAAGGGTCAATCCTAACTGTTCCTCTGTCTCTAAACTTGTCTGTGTAGACCTTTGCACTTCCTGTCTCTCGTGCTCACCAACATCCTGGTCCTTCTCTTTCTCCAGATCAAGTGGCTGATCCGAGGAAGTAAAGGGGGAGGTGGTTTAAGGGTACAAGAGAGGTTCATTGCTGGCTCTCTGGCAGGAGTTACCGCCCAGACCATCATCTACCCCATGGAGGTCAGTCTGTGTGTTTGCAGAGTCTATATTAAAATAGGGCCGAAAGGCCAGTTTGTAAATATATTGTTTCTGGAGCTTAACACCATTTTTATTGTCCTTTCATATATTCCTCAAACTGCTGTGCTCAATGTGGTGGAATTTGACAACATCCCTACATCCGTATCTGAGCGTGCTATTGGTTCAGACTCCGGGATGTTAGTGTCGGTACAGTGGTCATGTCAGATCAGGTGATTATAGAGTCATAAAGAGGGAGACATGACAGACTGCAGGTCTGTCCCTGACAAAACATCGCTGCTCATCTGATGGGTTGCTGGAGTACCTCTGCTAATTATCTCCAGTTTTTTTCGTTTTTTTTTCATTTTCAATGTGTCAATATAGTCCCTCGAGGAAACATCAGAGAGGCAGAGCTGTTGCCATAGCATCACAAATGTTTTCACATTCACAACCATAGACTGTATAAAAAAGAAGTGGACGTAGTCATTGTGACATCACCAGTTGGTTTGTGGACTAAGGTTTTGAAGCCTCCAGTCGGCATTTTGGCCATAGATTTTTGCAACCAGTGAAGGAAGTGACCATATTTGGACTGTGGAGGAGTGACGGGTGGATCTGATGAACACAAGCAGCAGAGCGGCAACCTTACTGGATCTGGATCCATCTGGGTTCTGGTGTGAAGTTGTTAACAAAGTTAGCTTCATGATTCATGGTCAACTTTACAGCTAAGTGTTGAAGTCACCTTAGTACGGCATTGGTAGCGACCTGTCAATCACAAGGTAGCCCCGCCTTGGGAAGTAGGGTAATTTTCTGATTGACTTCCATGGTTGTTGTCTACATGCTACACGGTCTAAAACTACGGTTTCCCACTCATTGTGGTTCTGAGCTGAGCCGATCACATATATCATATATCATGGAACCAGTCATAAGTAGGAGAATGTCTTACCATACCAGATAAGAAGAAGAACATGGATGGAAAATGGCCACTTGATGCTAGTTCTTTATAAGTGAAAGAATACAAAAGCAAGTTCTACCTCCTTGTCTAATTGAAGCACAATCTCTTGCTGTCCTGTTCCTGTCTGTCCTCAATCTTCCATCTTCTTGTCTGTTGTGTAGGTGCTGAAGACCCGCCTCACATTAAGAAAGACGGGACAATACTCAGGTATGGCAGATTGTGCCAGACAGATCCTGAAGGTGGAGGGCGTCCGGGCTTTCTACAGGGGCTACCTACCAAACACACTGGGCATCATCCCCTATGCTGGCATTGACTTGGCTGTGTATGAGGTGTGTGAACATAGGCCTATTTTTTTTATACGATAAGTGGTTAAAACTACAATATATATATATACATACATATATCAAGTCATGCCTTTTTAGGTCTGTCTGCAAGACCACAAGCTAACTGCTTTTAAAATGCTTATTTTCTGAATGGAGTCTGGTTGATGGGTGCTATGCTATGCTAACACTGTAGCTGCTCCATCAACACTCCAAATAAGGTAATTTAGACATAAATACAGCAGTGGACCACAGTCTAGTTACTCCACATAGTCTGGTCTGGTCTCTGGACTAATGGGGACTACTATCGTAGACCTCTGGGGGACCACAGACATTCTCTGGTTTCTCCACAATCCATTTCGGATTCAGTAACGAGACGTGGAGAATGTCAACGCTGTTAGTTACACAAATTTCTTGACTCAGTTGAAATATTTCAACATTAGTGTTGGGTGTGAACACACTATTATACTCCACTTCTTCATTCTCTTTTCATCTGTTTAACTTGAAGACTCTGAAGAACGCCTGGCTCCAGAGGTACTGTGTAGGTTCTGCAGATCCCGGAGTTTTGGTCCTGCTGGGCTGCGGTACCGTCTCCAGCACCTGTGGCCAGCTGGCATCCTATCCCCTCGCTCTCATCCGGACACGGATGCAGGCACAAAGTGAGACATACTGCAGAGTCGAACATCCTTGATTTAAATCCAAAAATGATCCAGCAATAATTCCATCGTTCTTCTTCTTCCAGTCACCACTGATGGGAAACCCAAGCTGACCATGGTGGGCCAGTTCAAATACATTATATCACACGAAGGTGTGCCGGGCCTGTATCGTGGTATCACCCCCAACTTCCTCAAAGTTGTGCCAGCTGTCAGCATCTCCTATGTGGTGTACGAGCACATGAAGAAGGTCCTCGGTGTGGGTTACTAGACCACGACCCCGGTGAAGGACTCATGACGACGAGGATCGGTTTCATTATGCCTGTGAGAAGAAGTGATGCTGGCGCTCCTCAGACCTCAACCAAATAGAAAGGAAGTGTATAATGAGGAGAGATGCTATCTGCTGCACTTTGTATTGACTCCGTCAGGCTCTTGGTCGGCTTGTGTAGCTGGTAGATCAAATTCATTTGTGGATATTTGGAGAAGAGAATGAGATCATTATTTGTCCTCTCTGAGACATTTATGCCACATACCGTACATGCAGGAAATGCATTTACTTGGCTGAGAATGTTCCGGTCACCTCGTGTTCAGGTCACCTGACCTCTGAAACACCAGTAGAATTACCCCACTACAAAGTGATCTCCCAGGAATATGTGCATGCGTTCACCTGATTGGCCAAGGTGGTGAATTGCTGGATGACATAACGTAGACCTCCCTTTAAGGTGTGTCATATTTATATTGCGTTTATACGTATTTTCACAGTCTGATACTTCAACAGTTTTACTAGAAAATGAGACTTTCTTGACTTTTGACAAACATCATGTGTGTCATTCATGACACAATTCAAACGAGGCGAAACAATGATTTTTCTCTCTCCATGACTACCATACATATCGATGGCCGAAAAGCAAAACTTCCTATCTGGAGGATTTTCTGATTGGCGGATTTCACTTTGGATGATGAGAACAAGGAAGGTTAATACCTTCAGTCAGTATTGTTAACACATAATATAATAATATAGTCCAAAAACAGTGTATTATGCATTGGGTATCCTTAACAATTAGCAGTATACAAGAAAAAAAAACAAGCTTTTTTAGTACTTCCTGAATATAGCCTCAGGTATATGCACAACATATTCCCCTTCCTTTATACTTTCGTTGCAGTCGTTTTCTGCTCAATAGGGCTGTTTACATTCTTTGCAACAGTGATAGAAAGACGTGGACTCTATCTGGACTCTGTGAAGAACAGGACATTTTACCATGGTGGACCCATGTCTCACCCTCTGCATCTCGCAAACTGGTGAACCAAGCACTGGGAGGTCTGGGAGCAGACACGTATTTGAGCAGTAATACTCTGGTGTTTTGTTTCTGTGCTCTTATCATTTGAATTTGAAATGACACAGGTGGTATAGGAAACAAAATGACATTCCCATACAACTAAACTTTACTATCAATTATGAGTCCAGGGAAACAATTTTATTTTCTAGACCAAACGGTCACATTTTTTTAAACAGTTTGAAACCAGGTGGAAGGTTCAGAAAAGTGAAGCCAAAGCTACTGGCCATTAAGGGGCAACTCCTCTCTGATTGTATAGAAGTCTATGAGAAAATGGTCGTACTTCTCTCTGCTGGCCACCAGGGGGCAACTCCTCTCTGATTGTATAAAAGTCTATGAGAAAATGAGCCTACTTCTTTCTTGATGTATTATCTCAGTAAACATTGTAAACATGAGTTTATGGTCTCAATCTCTAGTTTCAAGTCTTCTTCAATCCAGCATGATGTAATATGGTGATGATGGCCTAATTTCCAAGATGCCCAAAATACCCTAGTCCACAAAACCATCAGTGATGTCTTTCTAATGAAAAATATGGTTAATGAACAAAACAAAACACGTGACAAGTTTTAGTCAACAAAACTACTTGGTTCTGTTTAGTAAAAAACATCATGGTTGGGATGAAAATGACTATGGAAGTGAAACAAAACAAAAACACAATCAAACTAAACTTGGTTTGAACAGGACACTCACATCAGTCTCCTAGTGGAGGTCTTGTGATTTGTGATCCGTCCACCACCTACACCTCCTCCCTACGTGGTCTTCCACCAATCGTTTCCCTTGAAACCTAATTCACAATGCAGTCTAGTTGGGTGGGAATGTCATTTCCAGGAGACGAGGCTGATCTACGTAGAACCCTGAGTTGTGATTATTTTGCCCAAACTAATATTTCTAAGGTCAAGACTGAACTTAAACTCATAGTAACATGTGTTTTGTTGTAGGTATTCAGCAGTGAGTTGATCATATTGTTCTGCCATGAAACAGGAGGAGTGTGTTGTTGTTGCATTATGGTACATTTGGAGATGGATGATAAGCCATCTCAAATATTTTAAACCATATGAAATATATTTTATAAGCTTAAAAACTATTTTCTATATTCCCCACACTGGAGCTTCAGTCTTCAGAAATAAACCTAAACATTTGTTGCAAGTGTCAGAAAATGGAACAAAGAATCAATTTTAGGAGAAAAGAGGGAAATTATTGAGTATCTGCGCATGATTTCGTATCATATTTAGAAATATGAAGTGCACAAAACACTAGTTTTTTGGTGCTGTTTTGAAGCAGCAGCATGTAAAGGGAGTGGTGATACACTCCCATACACTTTGAATGTCATTCTTTTTATTCTTGCACACTAGGACGATATGTAATATCTATATTATTATGCTTATGAATTCCTAATTCTTTCTTCCCTCCATTGCAAGCGTACTTGAAAATGAGGAATGCTTCTTGCCACTGGGGCCTTGCATGCATGATGTACAATATTTGTAAAGCATGAGTGCATGTTTCTGAGCCTTTCGTGAAAGTGTAGCTTCGACGTGTGCCGACTGTATGGACTTTCCTCTACAAGCTATTTTCAACCCAGAAAACAGCTGTCGTAATTTCATAACAAAGACACACACACAAAAAGAGCTTTCTAGTTTTGATAAATCAGTTATGTCAGTTGAATGTGTGTGTGTGTGTGTGCACTTTACATGCCTCAGTGATGGAATTCATTCTGGGACATTGAACAAAGAAGAGGGCTCTAATTGTCCAGTAGTACCTGAGCATCATTCAGCTGTTTCCATCCGTACAGCATTTACTTTGTACATGGTCATCTTTAAAGCTGCTCTAATTCTGTTTTGCCACTTGGGGGCAGTGTTTCTTTTCAGCTGGCTATAAACACGATATTGACATATTGTCGCCTAATAAAGTCATGGTGAACATGTTCATGAGTACAAGTAATTGTCTCCTTACACATCTATCATTCCTGATTGTGTCCAACTGATGATTGACAGCTTCCCTCTTTCAGCTCCACCTGCATATAAGACGTGGAAAAGAAAGAAAGAAGTGGAAGCAGTAATCGTGACGTCACCTGATGGTTTGTGGACAGCGGTTTATTAGCCTCAAGATCGGTATTTTGGCCGTCGCCATTTTAAACATCATCCTGTATTGACTTAAAGTGATGGTTCGGAGTAAAATGCACCCTAGGTCATTTCCACCATGACATCCAGCCAAATACCCCCTCAGAAGCATTTTTAGCGATGGTCAAGATAGGGCTATCAGCTGAATGGCTTAGTACTAGCGAAAACGGTACATTATGTATATCTCGTAAATAATAATGCATGGAATGTTACCAAACTTCTGCAGTAGTACACATAGGGTCTGTACTCACAAAACGAGGCATTTGAAAGTTTGTTAGTACATCAAGAGTTTATTTAAAAGAACACTTGCCTGATAGCTTCTATCCTCTGCTGCTAACGCTGACCTGATAATACAAGCATTTATAAAAATTCAGCAAAACTTTTTCATACTCTCACGTGAAACTCGCATCATGGAAACAGCTGGGTAAACACGGAAGTGGTGTCGAAGCAGCCGTAGCGTTAGCAGCAGAGGATAGAAGCTTTCAGGCAAGTGCTCTTTTAAATAAACTCCTTGTGTCCTTACCAAGTTTAGTAACATTCCATGCATGGGGTAATTTACGAGATATACAAAATGTACCATCGCGCTAGTACTAAGCCATTTGGCTGATAGTCCTATCTTGACCAATGTTGACCATCGCAAAAAGTGCTTCTGAGGGGGTATTTGGCTGGATGTCATGGTGGAAATGACCAAGGGTGCATTTTACTCTGAACCATCGCTTTAAATGCATGTTTGCAATGTTTACTGAGATAATAAATTAAGAGAAGTAGGCTCATTTTCTCATAGACTTCCATGCAATCAGACTTTTTTTTGCAACCAGAGGAGTCGCCCCCTGATGGCCAATAGAGAGAATGCAAGTTTAAGTCACTCTTTAGACGATCTGCTGACTGCTCTCCACCTGCATGTTGCTACTTTTTTTCACTTTCTAGAGGTATTTTTTTAATTTCCATACTGGAGGCTGGCATTTAGATACTCTTTAAGTCATTCACCTAAGTCTTCTTAAAATCTACAATACACTTTTACTTACTTATAATAAACTTTTTTTTACTTTGTTTTTACAGCTTTTAAAGCTGTCTTAAGACATAAAAGGATCATGTTGCAAAATGACACAGTAGCTTACTGTAACAAAAGTGTGATCTTGTCCCAATAGAATGTGATACAGCAGCTTTATCCAGTGGATCATTGACCGACTTGTTTATTCAGAGACACCAGCTGTGCTGGGAGACTTGGCAGATTAATGTTTGTGCAATGGCCTCTCCTGAGAATTTGGGCGTGGTTGCTCTGGTGAATTCGATCAAATCACTCGTCTCCTTGAAAGCCCTTTGTAGCTCCTTCAATTGAACTGGCAGTGCATTCAAGTTCTTATTAAGAAAAACAATGTGGTGTTTTATTATTTATTTTTATTATACGTTTTGTGTTGACTTTGTTGGTGCCTGTGGACAAAAGTGGGAGTGCAATACCTTGAATGTAATCTGTTGCACCGTGTGTCTGTGACAAGAGACTGTTGATGAAGCATTAAGTTGTTCAGTTGGCGTAGTAGCGACCTGTCAATCACCAGGTAGCCCCACCCTAAAACATCCCCTGGACTCTAAATGGACCATAATGTACTAAATGAACATCATTCTGGATTGAAGAAGACTTGAAACTAGAGACTGAGACCATAAACTCATGCTTACAATATTCAATGTGATCATAAGAGAAGTAGGATCATTTTCTCATAGACTTCAATACAATCAGACTTCTGTTTACGATGAGTAGTCGCCCCCTGATGGCCAGCAGAGAGAAACCGGATGTTGCTGCCTGGTAAGGATGTTGGTTTTATAGGTGGGGATCTTGACGGTTGGTGAGCTGCCTCCATATACATCACCTGACTCCAGATCAGTCCAATAGCACAATTCAATTGCAATAGCCGGGTTTTGACCAGCAGAGGGTGTGTTTCTGTACAGCCCAATATGTTGAAATGAAATGCTTTCCACTTACATGTCAATCAACAACACGATTTAATAGCCAGCTATATTGGTTTTGAATTTTGGGGGGCTTTGCTTCCTGTTTCCTTGTCTGACTGCGTGTCCACCGGCTCCTTCAACCCCGATTAGAAAACAAATCCGCCGTCGTCATCAGCTCCCGCCTGACTGGCCAGTTCGATGCCAGAGCGTGACGTCGGGTGCTGCCAGCGTGGAACGCACGTCGCGCGCCAAACCAGGAAGTAAACCACCCTGCTGCTGGCTGAGCGTTGATTCTGCGGGGATACAGAAAGCGGTCCGAGCAGTCAATACGCGTCCGACGCAGAAGTTCAGCCCGCTTTCCCGGAGACTACTGAAGGGACACCGCGACGTTTCCTGGCCGCGGACCGTGTCCGTCCCGTCCCCCGCTCCCACAGCCGAGCCGGCTGGGCTGTCAGCGCTGTGCCGGAAGGTACGTGTCGGTCAGCTGTGTGAAGCCTCCTCCCGTTCTCGGCTGCTGCTGTGTGACCCGTCGGCCGGGAGGAAGCTCCACGGAACGTGTAATATTCCGTGTACCATTGCAGCTGCTGTCTCACTAATGGACCCTGCGGCTGCTGACGCCGCGGTCCAGCCTAACCGCTTAGTCCGAGGATCCTCCTCTGGTCCTGCTGTCAAGCCGTGACACGTACACCTGCAATCATGTAGCTACCGACATTCTCAATATACACGCTAATAAAATACGCATCAAAACTAAGTCAGACGTTTACATTTTGGTCTAAAAGGGTGCTGCACTGAAACGCCTGTAGTAACAACGACAATAATCCTATTTGAATGAAAACGCTTCTAAAAGAGGTTTAAGATGTGCTTTACAAAGAGGAAGTAAACATGGAAATAAATGGTTGTGTATATATTTGGTCATGAATATACTATTTTACTTTTACTATATATACACTATATATATATATATATATATATATATATATATATATATATATATATATATATATATATAACATATAACAGAACTACAGAAAGGGGCTATGGAGTAGACCAAAGTCTCCATACCAGAGGCACTGGAGCCAGACTCACAGCTCTGGCTGCCCAGCTGAGCAGCTCCACTGGATACATAGAGGCGAGGAGAATAAACAGGATGTTCTTCACAGACACTAATATATATATATATATATATTAGTGTCTGTGAAGAACATCCTGGTATGGAGACTTTGGTCTACTCCATAGCCCCTTTCTGTAGTTCTGTTGGCTGGCTAACTTCTCTCCGTGTCGCCTTGATCTTGGCCTCCAGCCTCCTTCTCCATGGTCGGGAGTTGGTTGGGTAACTGTGTAACACTGGGAACTTATCTAATTTTGCTTAAAACTGGGACTCGGGTGAGCCAGAGGACAATAAGACTACAGAGTCTTTAGTCATGCTAATAGTAGAATTTACTGACATGTCGAGATTCAGTAATAGATGTGTCTATGTGATGGAGATGCACCAATACTGCCTCGAATAACTGGATCTGTATCGATGCATTATATTTCATATACTTATAAAAAGTGGTGGGAATCGTCAGTCACCTCACGATTTGATTATTAAACAATTCACACGATGCATCTCGTTTTTTATTTAAATATAATGAGAATATACTTCTCCAAATCTTTCAAACCAATTCCTATTTGTATGATAAGGTTGCTGGGCTACATTACTATCTGGAAAATTTCTAACAAAAAAAAATCAATTGAATGATTTGGTTGAATCAGTTGTAGACTTTACTGCATTGATGCAGAATCTTTCAACAAAGCAATGCGATGCGTCACAGAATTTATTATTTCTCCCACCTCTACTTACGAATAGCACAGAAGTAGTGAAGTCAATAGTCCAATATTTCTCTCTAAAATGTAGTCGAGTAGAAAGTAGTATCACATGCGTCCAGTATTTGAGTAAATGTACTTAGTTACTATGCATTACTGATTAATAATATGCTGTACCAAAAGAAGTGTTGTCAGTTGAAAAGTTAGTCTGGAGCCGTCTTGTGTTTGTTTTGACCAGTTTATTACTAATAAAGTGAAATCAGCATGTGAGGTGACTGTTGCAAGTAAGTGACGTCATTTAGGTTCTCTAATGTTCAGTTTGATGTTGGGGTATTTTCAAACCGAACACTTTAACGTTTCTTTACATATGTATCAGTTACTTTTAGTCCACAAAGCACGCTTCACATTGGCATAAAAGCAAATGTGTCATTTGTAAAGCTGGTTGCTGACAAGTATTCCCCACTTCCTGCTCCCCCTGCTCAGACCTCGACCTTTATTATGATCTCTAAACAACAGTTTGTGACGGCTGTGTTGCACAAAATGTTTCCACGTCACCATGCAAAGAACTTGCAACCTCTTCTGTGGTAGTTTCAACATGTTTGCCACACAGATGACGTGCACAGACTCACGAGATATGAGATATCAAGATAATGTTTTAAAAAATCACCTTTAGTGTTAAGGAAAAAGGTCATTATCTTGTGTGCTGCTGTTTTCCTGCTCTCTTGGTAACTGAATCTAGCAGAAAAGCCAGTGAAGTGGGTTCATGTTAGGCCTGAAGGGACGAAGAGTAGAAGCTGGACTGGGATCCATTCTGACTGATCCATAGAGCCTGTTCACACAGAACTAGCCCTCCTTGGGTTGTGTGCTCTCTGTACATATCTGAAGCTAAACTTTGCTCCTTCTTTATGGCTCCGTTCTCCCTCACTGCACTGCTGCTTATCCACCAGCATATACACTTTATAACACGTAGCAAACAATGGAGGCTGTCTTCTACAATATCAGTGTGTCTATGTATGCCTATCTGTCCTGTGGAAATATAGCATATCATTGGCTCATTTTCATAACCAGTGTATCATTAGTGGCAGGCCTTTTCTCTCTTTACTGTGGACTTGAAATGAAACCATGAGAACATTATAAACGCTGGTGAATCAGTGAAACAGACTTGTTGTCTGCTGATAGGAATGTGCCTTCCTACATCGTTGACAAGAGTGTGTGGGTGAAGCATTAAGTTGCTAAGTTTTACTCTTTTAGTGGCGGGCTAGTTAGCTAGCTAGCTTGCTAATTCCATGCCGCAGTTACGGAGCATAAAAGGCACCACATGAACTGCTGGACTCGGTCTACGTTACCTTAACATGGAGCTGGACTCCACTGTTTTGTTTCACGTCACACATTGGTTTATGCTAATTGCTAGCCACTAGATGTTGCACTCGCACTCCTCCCTTCCATTGCATTCACGTCACAACACAGCTGTTGCTCAAAGCGTATGCACTCTCAATGGGTTGCCAGTTCGTTGCACAACCTGCGTTTTTATGGTCGAGTGGTTTGACACTCAGACAGACATGTCAGTGATGAATCTTTCGTGGTATGAATTAATTTTGCAACATGTATTTGGGTTACTTTGTTACTTGGGACTGGTACCGAAATGCCGCCCGCTTACCGTCAAACCATCACCGACTAACCACCGTCAGCCATTTTTCCCTTTTTTCCACACTAACTGGCAATCCCAAAGACTCTTGAGTTCATAATAATAGTCACTCTATTAATAGTGTGACATTGGTGTCAATAATCATCAAGCACTGGTGACTCCATGGTGGTGGTGGGGGCAAATCAAATTCTGCTTTTGGCCCCCAAAAGGCTTGGGACAGCCCTGCCCAGGGCTACTCATCATTGGGGTTTAGCTGCTCTTTTAATTGTTGTAATATTTGTAATGACTGATTTTAAAAATGTTTGTCATACTTTTCTCCTTGATTTTTCTCCCAGCACACACACACACACACACACACACACACACACACACACACACACACACACACACACACACACACACACACACACACTTTAGATGATGGTGGACTCGACGTTTGCTCAAGTCGGCAGGAATCTGAATGAAGCCATGGGAATCCTGGGAGAAGGACAGAGGTCAGATACAAGGCTATTTTACTTATTCCTTTAATTTAGAAAACCAGTAAGACAGCTGGAGAAATGACAACAAGGTCCATCAACGACCTTCTGATGGTTCTGTCATGTTAGCGCCTCTTTTAACGCTCACATTTCGCTAGTTTGCTTGGTGTTGCATCCTCATGAATCATTTCCATAATCTTAAAGAGTGTCTCACCAATAACCACATGCACCTTTCTATGTGACTGTAATAGAGCATCTCTGTGTCTTTGTACTGTGAAGAGAGCTGGAGGCCGAACCAGAGAAGAGGCGCTTCAGCAGAAGCAGCATCCCTGGACCGCTGCAGGGAGAGTAAGACACACACACATTCTACGTTTCTGCTGGCCTCTGAAGTGACTTTCCACCTTTTCTGGTGGCAAGAGAGAGCTCAGCAGTGGTTTATAAAACTGATACTTAACCTTGAAGTATCATAAAGGACCCTAGCCAGGCCATTAAGTTCAGCCTAATTGCTGCAGTCAATTGGATTGTCATTCATTAAAGTGGCATAATAGCCTCTATATGGTGGGAATACGGTACTGTTTAACTTCCCTGCCAATTTTCTGTGTTACATTTGGTGTCTGTGGCCCCGAACATACTGAGACTCTTCAAAACCAGGTGCCGACCTCTGATGTGTAGCCAGCACTAAAGTGTGTTAAACATGCATTCTCTCTGCTGGCCACCAGGGGGCGACTCCTATCAGATTGTATAGAAGTCTATGAGAAATTGGTCCTACTTCTCTCTTGATGTATTATCTCAGTAAACATTGTAAACATGAGTTTATGGTCTCAATCTCTAGTTTCAAGTCTTCTTCAATCCAGCATGATGTTCATTTAGTACATTATGGTCCATTTAGAGTCCAACAGACCAGAAAGCAGGGGATGCTTTAGGGGCGGGGCTACCTGCTGATTGACAGGTTGCTACCAATGCCGTTAGCTACGAAGATAACATTAGCAGACGACACTGACAGACTGTGGTTGGAACGGGAGTGGCCGCTTCAAAAACCATAAAGAAAACCAAAAGACCATAAAAACCAAAGATTAAAGATTTGGGGTTCCCGACATGCTGAAAAAATATATAGTTCATTCTTATTAAAAACTATTAGTATGAACCTTTCGTTGTCCGATCCTACCACATCTATCTGCATCAAGGCAGGAAGCAAGTCATGAAGTAGTAAAGCCCACCTCTGGCTCCATTGACGATGCGTGTGACTCCATGCTGGGTGTTGAAAAGTTGACAATATTTTCACTTGTAAAAATTCGTAGAAAAAACGTGACAAGTGGCGTAAGAGAGGAACTCACGCTGGGCGCACGAGGCACTGTGTTTCTAGTGACGGTGTGGTCTAGTGGTGTGATCGGCCCTTGTATCCGTTTTTTTAATGACATTCAAAGGGGCACTCCAGCACTGTATTATTGTACTTCCATAACAAGTCTTCTCAAGTCAGCCGGCATGTGAAGTAGCAAGGAGACAACGAACTTCCATGTCATCCAGAGTGTAAATAGTGTCTTTGTGTCTCCTCTGCAGTGGTCAAGATATTGCCACAATGCTGCACCTTGTTGATGACCTCATTCATGATGAGGAAGAGGACAAGCCCTGCCAGCAGTAAGTAGAAGGAATCGGTGACACCAATACACCAGGTAGTACTAGACCTGGGCGGTGTTGCTGTACATCAGGTGTTTAGAAATCCTGAGTTTCAACACATAAATCCAGACGCTGCTCTTTCTATGATGCTGTATTGATGTGTTGTAGTGACCAGCAGACGCCACCAGAGGTCGTTCTAGAGTGGAAGAGGAAGCTGAGCTCAGACAGATGGAGACTCAGTGTTTTTTTTTTCTTTTGTTATTTTAAAAAGCGGATTTTTTATAGTCGGGACGTCAGTTTTGGTTCCTTTTGCTTTTGACTGGTTCATTTTTATTACAACTAATACTCGCACACAACTTGTGTTCCAACTATGACACTCGGGTGTATGATGCAGCTGCTCTGTGCTGTCGCCAGTAGGATGCAGAATGTGGGGGAACACGGTCACATGGCGTTGCTGGGTCACAGCCTGGCAGCCTACATCTCGGTGCTGGACAGAGAGCGCTTGCGGAAGCTGACCACTCGGATCCTGTCTGACACCACGTTGTGGCTCTGCAGACTGTTCAGGTACGTTGGAGTAGAAACCGGCCACGGCAGGAGCACAAACTGTAGGGATGCATAACTTCTATAAAGAAATAAAGTAACTAATGCTGTGTTCACATCAAAAGCACATATTTTCCGCAGTGCGATTGCATTCAAAGTCAATGAAAAGACACTAATAGACACAAATTTGCATCAGACGCCGCAAATGTGGCAAATTGAAATGACACATGAAGGCAGCTGAGTTCACCAACTGTCTCCAAGCAAACAGCACTAGACTTGAAATGATTTAAACAAAATATTTCATAATCATGTCTCCAGTGTCTGTGTGGAGAAACCAGAGACTGTCTGTGGTCCCCCAGAGGTCTAGATAGTAGTTCACATTAGTCCAGAAACCAGACCAGACTATGTGGAGAAACCAGAGACAGTCTGTGGTCCCCCAGAGGTCTAGATAGTAGTTCACATTAGTCCAGAAACCAGACCAGACTATGTGGAGAAACCAGAGACTGTCTGTGGTCCCCCAGAGGTCTAGATAGTAGTTCACATTAGTCCAGAGACCAGACCAGACTATGTATAAAACTCTTTATTTCTGGTTGTCGGTTGAATAATGTTCCTTGTTTTTGGTCAGCCATAGTGATGAGATCCCAGAAACTTGTCACATTATCACATTAGTTTATACATATATTTTTGTTTCATTAATTATTTGAAAGGTTATCAATCAAACTTGTTGTTTTACCATTGGTTGTCTTAGTAACAGCTCTGGTTGATGTTACTTTCTGCTTTCTGATCGGTCCCTCAGGTATGAGAACGGCTCCGCCTACTTCCACGAGGACGACAGGGATGGCCTCGTCAAAGTGTGTCGGCTGGTCATTAACGCCCGGTATGAAGAATATGCCTCTGAGGGCTACGCAGTCCTCGGCTCCAAACAGCCAGTCATCTACCAGAGTGCGTCAGGCAGGCCTGGCCTGGGCCAACATCTGTGCAGCCAGGTAGGAAGGCTCCGACACGAGTCCATCAGAAAGTCAAGCTGTATTAAAATGCTCTTTATTTACTTGGAGGTATTTAACAAATGTCCTTTTGGTAGAAAAACCAGCGTTGTATCAGTGTTGAAAGACCACATCTATGACTAATAGTTTCTAATATGGAACATCTGTGATGGAACAATATTTAATGTCGGTCTCTGTGTGGTTAGCTCGGCCTCCCTCTCTCTAGCCATTGCACCGTCCCATGCAACACCATCTTTGGATCCCAACACCAAATGGTAAGAGAATCCGAATGAAAACACACTGTTACACTGGAGTTCAGATGACTTGTTGAGACTCACATCCTGTTTGTCTTTGTCAGGACATCGCCCTGTTGGACAAAGTCATCAAAGAGGACATCGACGCCGGGAAGCTTCCACTGCTGTTGATTGCCAACGCAGGTGAAGGAAAATCCCACTATCGACACAGGAAGTACACTACAGGAGCTGAACGTTGTTTTTACCGCTGTTTTTTTCCCCAGGCACCCCTGGGGCAGGACATACAGACAAGTTGGGTCGACTGAAGGACCTGTGTGATCAGTACAACATGTGGCTCCATGTGGAGGGGTGGGTCAACTCTTATACTCTCTGATATACATGGTCTTATGTATCTGCTTCATTCTCAACACAAATTCATCCAAATCACTGGAATGCACAATATTTCTGACTTAAACTATGGTGTTGTGTTTTTCTCTTCAGGGTCAACCTGGCAACCCTGGCCCTGGGTCAGGTCCCCTCTGCTATCATGGTAATTCTCTCATCCACTCACAGCCACAAGGGCCCAATAGATACAGATTCAACCTTCTTCACCTTGGTTCCTCTGGGTCATCCAGAGGTGCTGGATTCACTGTGTCTAGCAAAAGACACTTCGGCTGGTTTACTACAACTAACTCAGCCTCTATTGCCTCGTATTAATTAGCATTGGCTGATGTTTTTTCACAGCCAGTGTAACAAGGACTTAAAACTCTTTCAGCCTCCAAATGGGCATGTGAAAATTGTTTTAAGACAAACTTGCATTTTATTAGAATCGTTCAGCTTGAAAATGCGTTAATGAGGCCAGCGAGAGAACAAAAACAAATCTTTCTTTCCATCATTATTTTACAACTGACAGCCGTCACATTATGGACCTTCATGTCTCTAGTGGAGAGTCCAAACGCCATCACTGTTCCAGATAAATGAAGCCAGCAATGTCACAAATGTCATGGTGCCTGCCTGTGGTTATGGCAGCAAGACACACAGGAAATGTCCACTTTCTATAGTGACGTGTGCGTCGTCTCCCCTCCAGGCAGCCACCAGAAGTGACAGTATGACCCTGACTCCGGGTCAGTGGCTGGGACTCCCTGCTGTAACTGCTGTCACCCTCTACAGACATGAAGACCCAGCTCTGGTAGGCTCACATCAGGTCATACCAATGGATTCAACACAGAGCGATGTTTTCGTGGCAATGTTTGGTTGCTGGGGAAATTGCATTTTCTGCTTCCAGTCAAACTGACTTCAATAGGGTGGTGTAAACCTGAACTACCCAAGTGAAGATTTCTCACAGTTGTATTAGTTGTCTTCTGTTTAGCTCTACAGTATCAACATTGTGACTTCGATATGACACCACTGCAAACATGTAAACGTCAGGTGAAGGGTTAGAACAGAAGATTTGTTTTTCCAATTAGCACGTTAAAATGTAATGCATTAATTAGAGTGTACATGGTACACAGTAATCTGTTGTCCCCTATACCGACACCAGATCAAACATCAAACAGAATTTAATAAAGTGTTTTTGTAATACAGCGCCCCCGCCGTCGATTCAGTAACAGTTCAGGTGGAGAGTGGTACTGCAGCAGGAGATGGAGAGAGGCTACCAGAAGCAAAAAACACTAAATGATAATAAATTCAAATGGAGATCTGTGAAAAGTTTATGAGGGAAAGCTGCTAAAAGCAGGAAGACACCACAGTAAGTGGAGAATGTAGAGTGTTGGGGGAATTATTTTCCTTCAGACCAATTCAGGTTAAATAAGACTAACATGTGCTCTTTGGTGGATTAAGTGTTGGATTAATTACAGGAGATGCTTGAACAGATTCAGAAAAGATGCTGAGTCTCATTTTATCAGAACGTTTGGTCGGTAATTAGAGCCACGTTGTTACTTTTACTTGTTTTTTGAAGGAAGTTCTGCTGATCCAGACACCAGCTCAGAGCGGTCTGTGTCCTGCTTTAATATTCTTTTACCGTTATTTGTTGACTCCATCCTTCTAGTTAGCTTTGCTAGCTTAATCCTGGACCTTTATGTTTTGGCCGTCCTCTTGTGGATCCATAAATTCCTCAAGCAGAGTGCATAGAGATGACGGTCTGTCCGAAGTGCTGGTTCTTTCAACCTGGTTAATTCACTGAGTCGGTGGAAAGGCTACAACTTTTGCAGGAAGCCCGATGGCGTTTAACGTTAGTCTCCTGGTCCACTAGCGCCTCTACTGGCTATGTGGTAGCTCTACATACTGTGAGTCTGACACAAAACGACTGCTGGTACCGTGAAATCCACCGGTCCCATAAACCATTGTGACTTCTCCGTTCTTGCCCACCGCATGCTACAATAGACTGATCCCACAAGACATTGCAAGGTTTTTAATGCAGTCAATGATGACGTGAATATGACTTTGTGATACATAAATCAACTTTTTTGTTATAGCTAGCACATTTCAAAACAAGTTGTACCAAAGGGAATGTTGGTGGGCAGATGAGATGAGTTCCCGAGGTTCCTCGCTTCATAGATGGACCACTTTGTGCTCTGCGTTTCAGTCTCTGGCAGCCGGTCTGACGTCCAGCCATCCGGCGATGAAGCTGCGAGGGCTGCCTCTCTGGCTCTCCCTGCAGTCCCTCGGTCACAATGGAATAGTCCAGAAGATCAGCCACGCCTCCTCTCTGGTGAGCATCGCTTAACTGACATTTCTCTCTTTTTTGTGTATTTCTCCAACACGTTTTTAAAAGTTCTGGAGGAAAGTAAAAGTGTCATATTATGGGGCTCGGCAATAAAATCATCTCCTTTCACGTTTTTTCTCTCTCTCCCTCTAGAGCCAGCAGCTCCTGCAGATGTTAAAAGGTCTGCTCTCCATCAAAACATCCGTAGGTGTTCTCGTTATGTTCTGCTTTACCATGCTGAAATGTCGACTGGTGTGTTAGTGTCAGAAATATCCCACTGTGGAGTGGAAACACGTCACAAAGCAATATTCCCTGCATGCCTTTTGAAAAAGCTTAGTCTTCCGAAAACAGCTGCAATGATCAAAGTATAAATTTGCGATATTGAAATGTAGGACGGGACGACATGGAAATGTGATGTCACCATCATCCTGCCAAAATAACTGCAGAGACGACGGAAGCCTCAACATGGAATCATCTACTTTTTCACTCAAAGTCAGGGTGTCATCAGAAGCCTCCAGCACCAGCACCACAAGTACAGAGGGAAAGGAAAAGAGCAACAACACATGTGGATCCCTGCAAACATCCTGAACTGGGCTTCATCAACACAACAAAGACACAACATGCACAGAGAAGAAAACAACACCAAATGCAACACAATTGTAATCCCCTACTTTGCAGAAACTCATATATTCAACACCACATCCCAGTACACTTCAAGTCCAGCAACACCACGAGGCAACAGCTTGAAAAAATACCCAGAAAGCATCTGGACAATGTGGTGTGTGTAGTCCAGTGTGTGAGGAATGTACAGACCTCTTTACTGGGGAAACTAAACAACTGCTGCACAAGCGAATGGCACAAAACAGGAGTGCCGGTTCCTCAGGTCAGGACTCAGCAGTCTGTCTGCATCATAAGGACAAGGGACACTCCTTAAGGACACCAATATTTACAGTCTGGCCAAGGAAGACAGCTGGTTTGAGAGAGGGGTTAAAGAGGGACCATGTCCCAACAGAGCTCAGGGTCCACTTGTCCCAAAAGGGCTAATGACTCACGTTTGGGCTGGGAGGGAAATACCTCATCTCCCCACTCGTCAGTCAGAAGTGAAGAAGCCTCTTGGATGAGAGGAGAGACGTCTCCAGTCCAGTCGCCTACGAGAAAGCTTTCAAAGATCAACCAGTTTTTCTGGAGCTGCCATCACGTCCATAACGGCCAAGGAGCGTATGTGACACACGGGTATGATCACATACGGCAGCTTCAGTCGCCACGGACACAAAGCAGCATCTTCAACCCATGTCGACGTCTCACTCTGTCAACAGATGACAGATGATTTTGCGTGTGAGACAGCTGATGACTAGTGAAGTGTAATGTTAATGACGGCTCTCGTCTGTGTCTTGTGCGTCCAACAGGTGGAGGATGAACTCGGCTCTCCTGTGGTGCTTTTCAGGTTTTCACAGGAAATGAGAGCCGGTAAGAGAGGACTCTCCAAACATGACTCGGCACATTCTTTATTTTTCATGTCTGTTAACAATTACCTTCAAAACTAAAAAGGATTTGTAGATGAAGATATTATGAGCTCAAAGTGCCATAGGATGTCAGAATGGAATACAACAAAAAAAAATCATTTTTATAGAATATTAATTTTGAAGACACCATTTAAAGAAAAAAAGCAGCCATTAAACAGACTGATGAAATCAGCCTAAATTCTCTCATTTCCTTTTTATCACTCATAATAATCAGTCAATGATGGAGTCAATAATCATAAATACATTTCTCTGGCTATGTTTTAATGGTAAACCCCACTGATCAAACGTTATAACAGGATTCAATGAATGGTATACAGTGGGGGTTTCACGACTACCAATTTTAACTAGTTGACATTTTTTTCAAAATAGTAGTCGACTAGTCGTTATGTAACAAAGACACACAAAGGGGATCTTCTCAACAATGAAAACTGTATTAGAGAGTTCAAACATCCCACTGCAACACATGTAAAACTATACAGGATTACATTTGAAAATAAAAATAAATATCCTAGTGATGTGGCTCTTATAAACAAAAGAACAACAAAATCAAAGAGATGCCGGCTCGAGTGTCGGCTGGCACCGGGTTTCCATGACAACGGACGTAATACACACAACAATAGCCTACATACTATAACGCTAGAACACAGCATTACATCTTGCAAATAAGAAAAGTAACCGGACTCACCAAATTACAGCCAAAACACCATGGTGGTAACAAAAAAACAATTCAATCCAGTGCGTAACACTAGCCTACTACTTTTGCCGCCGCAGCTCAGCGCCACGGTCAGCACTCCCCACAGTAGCCGCCATTTTGTCCATGACTAGTTGACTGTTGCCTACAGCGCCGACTAGTGGTGAAGGTAGTCGACTACTCGACTAGTCGACTTGTTGGTGAAACCCCTAGTATACAGTAATATATCTGTGATATCATTTTTTAAAATTAAAATATGTCTTTATTGTCGTTCATGAAAAGGGAGACATTTACATCACAGTCTCTTAGATTGCTAAAAGCTATTCATGTATCAGAAAAAAGCAAGGAAGGGAGATGACATGGGTAGTTCAATGCATCGTTAACCTCCTAAAAACAAATACAAAGCAATTCTCTCAAAATAATCTGACAGTTTCTAGCTTATTAAACTCAGCCTGTCTCCTGCTGGAAAACCACTTCAATAATCAGAGAAGGCAGATGATCCATATTCTCATGTTAACAGCGCTGCTAGACAACTGTGACTTTCTGACACCAGCTTGGCTCCGCCCACTAAATACATCATCGCTGTAGACGTGAATGCCCTCCACTGATCTTTGACCCAGTGGATGCTGTGAGAGCTTTTGTTCAGCTTCCTCACTGTTTCACTGGGTAATGTTCCCCACAGCTGTCACATGTGATGTCATAATGATGTCATTCACTCACCCTTTCAGTTGACCTTTGAATCACTTATGCTAATTGCTAATGCTAAAACCCACAAATGCTTATAAGACTTGAAACTGTATTTTGTCACTATAATAGACATTTATATTACTTACCTAGCCATAATGATAACCATAGCAGTTAGCATTAGCAATTAGCATTAGTTAATGCTTATTGCTATGCATAACATTAGCAAATAGAAAATGAATTCCCTGTAGAAATTGAGTAGTAGTAGTAGTAGTAGTAGTAGTAGTAGTAGTAGTAGTAGTAGTAGTAGTAGTAGTAGTAGTAGTAGTAGTAGAGTGTGAGGGGGTTTCCTCTAGTCTTTTGCTTAAGAAGACCACAAGATCAAACTTGAGTACGTTGACCTTTGTTACACAAACTGTTTCATAGTGAAACATTGGAATGACATTCATGGATTATTGAGATAATATTAAGATGATAATGTCAATATACACAAAATAATAATTTCCCTTCCCCCTGTGCCGATAGTGTCCAGTGGGGGTTCGGTGGAAGGTTACTGTGCCGGGGAGAAAGAGAAGCAGGATGCCTTCAACAGATGGGTAACTCTTATTATTATTATTATTATTATTATTATTATTATTATTATATGAGTGAAATTAATATGTTTAAAGGTGCAACATGTGGGGCGGTCGGGTGCGTAGTGGTTAGGGCAGCCCCCCCATGTACAGAGGCTTAATGTCCTCGATGTGGTGGTTCCGGGTTCGACTCCCGCCCGGGATTTATTTCCCGCATGTCATCTCCCTCTCTCTCCCTGTTTCCACACTGTCTGAAAAATGAATAAAAAGGCTTTAACGGCGCTCTAGCCAAAATAAAAAAAAAAGGTGCAACATGTCAGATCTGGACCCAAGTATACATTCAGCATTGTCATAAGAATGTAGAAAGTAGCATTACAGTCTCCTCGCTTCACGCTTCTGGCTTTTTAGATTTAGTCCAATAAACAAACGATCAAAGGGAAGACGGAGCATAAACACACAGATGATGATCATCCAATACACCTGAAGATTATTAGATAGCAGTGTTGTTGTGACTGGCTCGCTGACTTTCAGTGGTAATCTTCTTGTCCTGCTGTTAGTTATCAGTTGACTTTTTTTTAATAACCCATAGTAGTAGTAGAGGTGAAAAGCTGGCCCCTGTAGAGTGGAGCATGAATGAGTCCTAAAACCTGGAAATGAGTCAACATGTTTTGCACTCTTCCTGAACAGGCAACCTCCGCTTCTGAAAGGTGAAGCAGACAGTGAAGTGCCTTAAACTTGCATTCTCTCTGCTGGCCATCAGAGGGAAAACTCCTCTGTTTGCAAAAAGAAGTCTGATTGCATGACGTATTATGTTAAAACATCATACATTTCCATACTTCTTTTGTTAATTGTGCTAGCAAATGTTTAAAAGCTGTGGCTGAGTACACGGCTGATGTTTGAATGACTTCCTGGGTGCAGCTGGGTGAACAGCTGCTCCAGCGGGTTCCCACCAGCGGGGTGGACGTGGTGGAGCTTGAAGAAGAGGGTACATGTGTCCGCTTCAGTCCCCTGCTGACGGCTGCAGGTAACATGAACACACTGCTCGTTTTCATATAACGTATGTTGGTAGAACATGCAGCGTGACATTCGTCATCCCATCCAGTTCTAGGGACCCAGCATGAGAACGTCGTGGACCTGGTGGAGGTGCTGTCAGGGCTGCTGCCGGTCATGTGCTCCACCATGAGCCTCAGACAGGACTTCAGAGAGGAAACACACCGACACTCCCCATCGCTAACATACGTAGAGGAGCTGAGCTGGCCCGGCCTCGGTGTTGTCCGGTAAGAATGGATCGGCTCAAACCCTCAGAGACCCACCTGGACTCCTTTTATGTCTTTTTTTAGGATATTTAGGGTAGACAACAGGTCTCAGTCATAAATCAGAAATAAAATTAAATGAATCAATTAATTCAACTAATTAATGAAAATAATTTGTGAGCAAACATGATGATAAATATGGATATTGATTGTAGCAGGAATTTTGGGGTTCATACCTTTTACCATTCAAGTTTTCCCTAACTCCGTCCCGACAAGCTAACATGACCTGGTTCTCAAAAGTGAAACATATGTCACCCCCTTTAATACACATTCATGTTTCCGCCGGGGAAGTAGTCCTTTAAGGATGTTGGTGTTTGCTGTGGTTTAATGCCCAGGTACGAGCCTCAGGCTGAAGGTGGGGACAAAAGCAGGAGGAAGCAGGAGCTGCAGAAAATCAACAGCGAGCTGCTGAAGAAACTCCAGGAGCTCGACACTGACATCATCTTTTCCTCTGGTTGGTAGAACTTCTTCACATCTGTGAGGCCTGTGAAAATGTATCTCGGTATTTATCTGATTTTCTTTGCCTTCTCCTCGTCTCTCCTCAGGCCCCGAGTTTGGGACAGAGGAGGACTGTATTTTTATTGGCATGGTAACCGAGGACGTCGACGTCTCAGAGTTGGTTGACACTGTAGCTGCCCTCGGGAGGGACATAGAGGAGAGCGGAAGGGTAACATTATCATTTCTGTTACTTGAAGGTTGTTAGATAGTTGCAAAACGGGTTATTCACGATTAAATGATTAGTTTACACTCATTTAAAACTGATCCATTAACCGCATAGTCCAGAATATGTCCTTATCATGTTGATTCCTGGTGAAGAAGAGCAACCTAGCAGTAACAATGCATTTCCTAGAACTTATAACACAATAAACATGTCCGGCTGTTTAGCCGATGGAGGCCTTCGCAGTTGTAAAACATGTTGTGATCACATTCACTACTTTTGGCAAGATTATTTTGCTGAACAAAACATGGAAGTATCATTAACAGAGATTATATTCTTATTAATCAATAATGGAAATGGTGAAATCCCAGCTAACTTCCCGTTGTCCTACAACCCTACATCATCACTCATCATTCACTAGTCCCTGCTCACTAGTAGAGGACTAGATTAGAGGACATTATTGTTTGTAATACATACTTATTGTCAGTTATTTTGTTGTAGTTTTTTCAACATGGTCCACAGCCGTATCTGATGTTTCTAAATGGAAGTGACTGTTTCCTGTGTAGCTGCTGGAGAACATGACGGAGGTGGTGAGGAAAGGAATCCTGGAGGCAGAGCTGCAGCTGCAAAAGGCCAATGAGGAGAAACTCATTGAAGAGGTTGGTGTGTGTTTAGTTTGATTGAGAGTCTGGCTGTCTTATGCTTTTACACGTCTGAGCCGTTGAAATGTTTGACTTCCTGTTGTCTGTGTGCAGGGAATGCTGAGGCAGCTTCCTCTGGTTGGCTCAGTGTTAAACTGGTTCTCTCCGTCTCAAACGTCCATAAAGGGCAGGACCTTCAACCTGGCTGCAGGTACGCTAGCTCGTTGTGTGGACCCTTTTAACAGCAGTGTCATCACACATATATGCGACGTAATGCTGTGTTCAGACTAAACGCCTCTGCTAACATTGTAGCTGCTCCATCAACACTCCATATAAGGTTGTCTCTCTCAGCCATCACCCTAAGGAACTTAACGAGGCGTTGTCACACGCTTTGATGTATTAATTAGAAAAATAAAAGCGTACATTCACGGGAAGTTAGCTAGCATAAATGCCAGTTGTTAGCATTGCAATAAACTCGCAAATCTGTGACTTTATAAACATGCACATTTTTTCTCGTAATACTGCCCCCCTCTCTCGACTGTATCGAATGTACATGAATGAATATTCTTGCTAATAGGTGTTGCTACTCTACATACAGGGCTGTAACATCAACTCTGGCACTGTGTGAATACAAAGTGTATATCAGAGTATGTGAATGCATGTGAACGGTGTGTGTCCACAGGTTCCCTGGACTCCACGGAGATGACGTACTCCACCAAGGCCCAGGCAGGCAGGCAGAGCCTGCAGGAAACGCCCACCTCCTCAGTGAAGAAGCTACCAGGTAGCACCGTCTTTGTTCCCACTCGTGTTGAACTACCATCAGAGAGACTGAGCTCTTCCTGCTCATACTTCAAATAATAATAATAGCTTAATTTAAATAGCACCTTTAAAAACAAAGTGCTTTTGACAACAGAATATACACACATACGGGTCTATACACAGATACCACATACACATCAGCAGAGCAGGAGAAATGATAGGTAGAGTTTAAGAGTTAAGATGAGGTAAAAATGCAGTAGAAAAAAATAAATAACTCAAATATAAATAAATTAAATTCAAAAGTCTATAAAAGTGTTTTTTAAGAAGTTATTCAAAAGAAGTCACTGATTCAGCAAGCTGTAGCTCCTCAGTCCAAAGCCAAGGGGCCCTGGTGGAGGAGGCTCGATCGCCTTTGATTTGGAGCCTCGACTTTGGAACAGTTAGAAGGGCCCCGTCCGAGGGTCTAAGGCCGCGAACAGGGTCGTATGGGGTCAGCATTTCTAAAATATAGACTGGGGCTAGACCCTGACGAGCCTTAAACGTGATCAGTAAAATCTTAAAAGCAATCCTTAAACGAATGGGGAGCCGTGAAGTGAGGCTAGAAGTCATCTGTTAAAATGTGTGAGAAGGCTGGAAATAAGGGTCCTGGTCCACATAGAAACTTTTTCTGAGCACAAGCGTCTTTACATCTACCAGTTTCAAGTCTTCTTCAATACAGCATGATGTCCATTTGGTAAATCATGGTTCATTTGGGGTCAATTTTGGACCTGCATGAATCAACAACAAGGCAAGGCCATTTTATTTTTATAGCACCTTTCAACAACAGGGCAATTCAAAGTGCTTTACAAAGACACCAGACAGTGGCACAGTGAAATGAATCCAGAAAATAAGTGGTTAAATCAGCTTGTTGGCACTGTGACTAATTGCAAGGCTTATTAGGAAACCGCTGTTGCTTGGCGTCCTGAAACGTGCTCTTATTGCCTTCGTCCTTGAGGCTAAGCATCAAGTCATTCAATAAGGAGTCATTGGAGTGGGAAGGAGGCTCCCTGAGCTTGCTAAGTGTCAATTAGTACCCGTCAGTGAGTAAGCTTCTTAACGCTCTCATCGCCAGCTAAGAGGACATAATAGTACTTGGACTACTGGCAAACCTTCTGTGGAGCACTTTGTCCTCGGATTGGTTAGGCCTATCTATAAAACACAGCTAATAAGCTACCACTGCATCCTCTATGTTTGACTCTTCAGCTCTCAGCCCATCTCTCGTGTCGGTACTGACGAGGCGGTTTGCTATTGTATTTCCTTCCCCGCTTGGAAGTGAAAGCACTGATTCTGGTGATTCCGTTGCTTAGCCCTTTAGTAACGTTAGTGCCTTGTTTCAGCTACAGTATGTTTGGTGGTGTCCCGCCCCTTTCTTATTTCAGGATAAATATCTACAGTAGTCAATGGCAAGAGACAATTTTTTTTTTGGTCCCATTTGAATTGTATCATGAATTTCATGAATTTGTCAATTTAAAAGATCTTTTTTTCAAGTCTCAGTGTGTTGTAGGATCATTTAGTTTAGTGTTTGGTGTACAATTCATACGTAATGAAAAAAATATTTGGCTCTTGTCATTGATACATATTTTTTTCCGAAATAAGGTCCCATAGAGAACACTGGAAGGGGCTTAGCCTCCCTTTGTGATCCGTCTCATCAACTCAGAAATGGATTTGTTACCAAGAAGGATTTTACACCAACGAGGAATTTGTCTTGGTGAATAAGGTGCATACATTGAAGACAATAAAGTGTGGGATGATTGATACATAAGGACGGAAGAGCTGTACAGGAATGTGCAAAAAAGATTAAAAAATAAAGATAAAAATAAAGAAAGGTGATTATGGTCAAAGGAGCATACGTTAAACGGTGTAAAAACACATTTCAGTGCCTGCAGTATTCGTTGAGTTGCTTTATTGAAGGATAGCCGCTAACATATAGCTCCGCTAATTCTTCCCACATTATTTTGTAATTTAAAAGCTTTTATTTTGAAGCAGTGGAATCAGGAAATTGTGTTTCGAAGATCCGATCTGGGAGCGTACACACCGAATTGATAATGCATCCTAGTATGATTTCTATTTCATATTTGATGTTGGATAACTCACAATAACTTGCGCTGTCCTCACAGGTCAGTTATTCCGGCGCTCGGGGGCGGGCTCCGACTCCTTTAGTGAAACCAGCTCCATTGGACCCGTCGAGGAAGCAAGTCCGAGTGGCGCTGTCTCACCTCCAGCTCCACCTGAAGAGGACTCGCATACTGCCGATGACAACATAGCTGAGGACATGGAAGAGCCTGCATCACAGGTGGAGGAGGAAGCATCCTCAGAGGAGAGACAGCCTGAAGGCCAGGAGGTGGAGGACAGCGCAAGATAGGAACCAGCCATCCTCTGAATGGTACCAGCCTAACAGATGTTTAAGAAGCAAGCTGTTATCACGTTGTGAATCTAACTCTTCCAGCTCTGAAGGGAACATGGCCATGGAGCTAAAAAAAAATCCACCCTGGATACACGTCTACCGTGATGCTCACTTCAGTGCATTCTAGTTATTTAGTGAGGAAGTGTTCTAATTTGATATTTTCCCTCCAACTGTTGCTGCAGCATTCTGGGAAATGCCTTTTTACCACTTCTAAACATGGACACTCAAGGGTTGCTCTCATTCAAAAGTGTACCAGCATACAATACATGACGGATCATTAAATCATATTCACAGGTCAACAAACGGACACTGAACAACACAGTGACAGGCTTTAGGGTGGATTTTTTTTCCTTTAAAGTAGGATGGACATCCATCGTGTTTTTACCGTAGAAATAGAACGGGAGCAGGACGGACATTGAACTGTTTATTTTGGTCATGTGATGGTTGTTAGCTTGTTGTCATGGTGACAACACTTGTCAGTGGGGCAGTAAAGTGATGTCACAGCCCACCAGGAAGATAGAAGACAGCTCTGGACACACATGTCTGTCTGGCTAGTTAGCTAGGTGACTAGCAAGCTAGACAACTAGTTAGCTAGGTTGCTCGTCTTTCTCTGGAGACAGATGTCTGCCTAGTTACCACATTAGCTAGGTAGCGTGTCCTCTAGTGACAGCTATCTGGCTAGTTAGCTAGGTAACTAGTTTGCTAGGTTGCTTGTCTTTCTCTGGAGACAGATGTTTGCCTTGTTAGCTCATTAGCTAGGTAGCGTGTCCTTCTCTAGAGACAACTATCTGGCTAGTTAGCTAGATAGCTAGCTAGTTAGCTAGGTAACTAGTTAGCTAGGTTGCGTGTCCTTATCTGGAGACAGATGTCTGCCTTGTTCGCTCATTAGCTAGGTCATTTTCTAGAGACAGCTATCTGGCTAGTTAGCTAGGTATCGTGTCCTTGTCCAGAAATGGATGTCTGATTGGTTAACTCGCTAGCTAACTAACTAGCTAGGTATCTTTTTCGAGGAGCAAGGTGGAGGGACCGTTAGACTCGGCTCTGCTGCTGTTCACCTGCTGCTTGGCTCATTTGCTGTAACCAGCGTAGCTTTAAAGAATGACACAATTAGCAAGCTAGTTAACTAGCCAACTAATTCCACTGCTTTAATGTTGCACAGAAAACATGTGTCAACTATCCACTGATACCTACTGGAAAACCTCAGTGAGTCCAACACTTGACGAAAGTTGGTTTACATTATACAGAAGTGGCCCGCTACAATGGTTACTATGGCAACAGTAAACATAAAAATCGTTCCCACACTGTCCATCCTGCTACATTAATTTGAATGGGATTATCCCTTCTACTACGGTTTTCTTTAGCTGTTTTTACATGGATCTCTCTGATCTCTTATTGGATCAGAGGAGAGGAGTCGCCATATTACATTTAGCTTCAAAGTGAAATTGAATTGGTTACCCATTTAAGCCTTTCTTTTAACACTGAACTGGAAATAAAGCGTCTCAATATTAAGAGTGTCGCTGTAATTAAAATGTTTCGATGTAAATAGTCCACACAGATGTTATCTATCTAACCCATGAAAATACTAACTAATTATTTATAACAAAATTAAAACTGTATATCAACTATTTAATTCAAAGATATGTCTACTGATAAAAGCAGCCACTCTCCAAAACGTAAATAAGTCGCAATGTTATAAATATATAGTTGCAAATCCTCAAGGAAAAAGTCACAATATTACAAGAATAAATCTGCACTTGTACAATTATGAGATAATTTTACATAATGTAATTTTTCGAGCTATAAGCTCCAACTACAGCTTTGTGAATCAAAGTTCCCTTTCTATTTGCACATGCAGCAGGGGTCAGAGTCATGTGACATAGGCTTGGGCGGTACCCCTTCTTCATAGCTTTTTACCTACCCGGCATTATGACGGTACATGTCCGTTGATGGTATATAATAATGCAATCAACTTCAGTAAAGCCATAAAATAAAATAAAATATATTTACAAAACATTAAAACTGGATGATATAACCATTTGAAATGGCGGCAAAGAGGAGGAGGAAAAGGAAAGAGACTGTGAAATCGAAATAAACAAAACTCACATCCCGACTATAATCGATCAGCTTTTTAAGGCAACAACAGTTGGAAACACTGAGTCTCCATTTTTCTGAGCTCGGCTTCCTTTTACACTATAGAGATACTGATCTCTAGTGGTGTCTGCTGGTCACTACAACACATCAACAGAGCATCATAGAAAGAGCAGCGTCTGGATTTATGACGGGATTTCCAAATACTCCGGTGAACTGTACTACTGTAATACCGCCCAAGCCTAATGTTAAGTTTTTGATATTTATATGAATGTATTTTTTTTTTTTTTTTTGAGCAAACAAAGAGAAGCATTGTGTCACTGGTATTTAGTGTAAGAATATTTCTGTTCTTTGCCAAAACATCCTGCCAGGTCTGAGTCAAAGTACTTCCTGTACATTTAAACATTCTCCAAGTGCAATTTTAGACATTTTTGTTCTCAGTTTGTCGTCTTCTTTTCTTTACAGTTGAGTTGACTTTGCTGGGCTTGTAAACACTAATTACTCATCTTTTGTCCCTCTGATGTATCGTGGTATAAATGATCTCAGATCCATTAAGTTCAGACAGTTCTCACATCTCCAGTGAGCTAAAGTGCTGAGAGCAGCTGTCAGTCATGGTTAGGGTTAATTTCCTGCATTCATCTCTCACTCTGTTTTGCACTCTGTAGATTATTATCCAGTGTGTCTGCCACACTGGGACAATGTCTCAAATATATTTAAGGTGGGTTTTAAAGGACCCGTGTGGTTTTGACTGTCCCAGTCCATCCTGCGAGAAATTAAATAATAATACACAAATGATCCTGCGGTCAAACTTGCGAGTAAAGCCATGTGAAAACTTGCTTTGCGTTTTGTGTGACCACGACATCAGATTGCATTGGAGCATCTCACACGGTGACGTGTAACACACCTGTGGAATCACTGTTATCACACCTTGTCTACAGACCGCAAAGTCAAGCTGAAAAAAGTGTAATCCGTTTAGAACACACCCTAGTCATATTTCCCCTTTTTAACAATATGCAAAAAAACATCATTTTCTTCCTGAAAACAATATACAGTATATATATTTAGCAATAAGGGAGGTGTGTGAGGAGCACAGTCCTCTGTAGTGACGCATCCTGCTACGCTCTTAGCCTGCCCACTGTTTAGCTGTCCAATCAGATGCAAAGGATTTGATTTAAGTCATCTTTTGAAAGCATGGGTAGCAGGAAATGGAAGCGTGTCATGAATGGACACTCAATATGAACCTGCGAAGGGAACTCCTCTGTACATTGTAATGCAACTGTACACAACGTGATTGTGAGGGATTCTTTTTGATTTCACGCCTTTGGGGTTTGAATGGAACAGAAATATAATGGTTTAGAATAAACTCTTGACACACAACCTATAGCACTGGTGGAACATTTACGGTAAAATATGGATTAGATACAGGGTTTAGAGAAGGAATTAACATGGTGGAAATGAAGAAAATTGCACTTATTCTCTATAAAATGTCTTTACTACTGCTCTTTATTTGATTTCTGACATGGTGTAAATGAAGCACAGTCATGTTGATGATTATTTCTGTCATGTGATTCTAAAGCAAAGCTAAATCAGTAACATGTTTGATGAAGAACTTTCCCTGGACCGTCACTGTCTGAATGATTGTATGTGATGAGCAGAATCTTTCCTCTTGAATGTTTTCTACCATTAGTTCACAGGACACAAAGACTTTGACATTTTGTGTAAACTCTGTTTCACATCAGAATAAATTCAAAATTTTCTAGTCTGAAGTTCGACTTTTAAAAGTACATCTCAGCCTGATTTTTAAAGTCTTCCTCTGTGCTGCTGACTTGGTCGCTCAATGCATCTAGTCTCTTTATGGTTCAGTTAGTGTGAATGACATACTGTTCACAGGAGCCCTAGCAAACAGAGTAAGAAAAACACAAACAATATCAATAACAGAGAACAATGGAAAAAAATGAAAATCAAAAGTGTGTAAATATAAACAGGAGTAATGTGTAATCTTTACAGAAAGTAAAAGACAAGCATTTGGAGGCAGCAGGTGTTGAATTAACCTAAATCTGAGGCCTTGACAATTACAGCACAAGAACAAAACACGTGATCAATTTGCTTTGAAATATTTTGATGTAGCCCTGTGATGGACTAGCGACCTGTCTAGGGTGTACCCTGCTCCAGCCCCCCCCCCCCCCCCCCCCCCCCCGCAACCCTGATTACACGATAAGCGGTAGACGATGGATGGATATTTTGACCTTTATTTAATAGCATTTAATAGAATGTAATAGCCAAAATACTTTTTCTGAAAAGCATCTGGATTTGACCTGGGACTTGTTAGACTTGACTTGGGACTTGTTGGATTTGACGTGGGATTTGTTGGACTTGACTTGTTAGTTTTGACCTTGTACTTGTTAGTTTTGACCTGGGACATATTGGATTTGACTTGGGACCTGTTTAACTTGACATGGGACTTGGTGGACTCGACTTGTTGTGTAGACTTGGGACACCAGAGACTCCAATGATACACTGTTGGACTCTGCAACAACACTTCTGGTCCACACTCGAAGTAAGTCCTGGGTTTCATTATATTGTGGAAAAGTGTTTTTTTTTAATATTTAAAATAGATGAGTAACTAATTATCAACAATTGATAACAATCAATAACAAATGATAACATCACTCTTCATATATTGCTAATGTAAAAGAGTTTTAATGATGAGACCACTTCCTCGGGTTGAACTGGTAATTTAATGCTTCGCTCTGAAGCTTGAGGGCATATCCACAAATATATTCATGTTATGTTTATGATGTGTTCCAGATAATCATATCAGACATGGTTGTCCCAGAGTTTTATTGGAAAATGTGTTATTATATTTGTATCAACATCATCAAACGTCTATGAGGAATTTAATAACTTAAAATGTTGTACCTGAATATATTGTGCTTTCCAAACGAAAACACTCATAGTATATTACTGAATTAAGTTGTATTAGTCAGCATTTTAAACTAATTCTTCATTTACTACAACGAAACGAATCTGCGGGTTCTGAAAAGGTCAGAAAACTACTGGCGTAAACCGGCTCTAAATGGTCTTTGGGGAATGTAGTTTCCTTGTCCTCGAGAATCTTTCAAAGCCAACGTGTTCTGCCTTTGAGTAAGACTTCATATCCCAGATGTCCCCGCGCGTAGCACATCGACTGACGGGACGCATTAGCTCACGCGGACTGTCTCTGGGAGTGCTGAGTCGAATATCCTCTCTGGCGTCTCACCGTTAGAAACCGGCAGCTTTAGTTCACTTGACTCGGAGACAAACATTCCATTCGAGTTGGGACGCACTCGGCTACTCCAAGGGGCGACCGTAACGTCGGGTTTGGGGCGGACACTTACGTGGACCAAGAACTGCGTAGCTGAAATCTCACAGTAGTGAAAATCCAAGACCCACGATGGACCCGAGAGACACTGCCCCTGATTCCTGGGAACAAGAGGACGATGTGGAGGCCACGATCGACGGACAACTTGACTCAGCGTTCCTGTCTCTAAATGTGAACGCGAAACCGTTTGTGCCCAATGTCAACGCCGCCGAATTTGTTCCGACTTTTCCCGTGAAAGCACACTCGGAAAATGTCGATTCTGTTGGTAAGTTCACAGTCACGTTGGGAGCTACTTTAGCTAGCAGTTAGCTAGTTGCTAACAGAAGCCTGGCCTGGGTAGTTGCTAGCTCGCTAGCCAATGTGGAGACACGCGTTCCACGAAGCGCGACAAAACTAGCTAGCTCCCGTGCTGTTTGGTGTCATTCAGATGCCTGACACTGTAACTTTAACCATAACGCATCAGCCATGTAATGCTACCCAGGCGTTTGACTGTACAGTGGTGTTATAGCTTGTTGATAACTGTCACAACTGTCTTTAAAGTCATCAGCCCAGCCGGCATTAGCTTGATGCATCCAAACGGCGGTAGCTAGCTAGCATTTTCGGTTAGCTGGTGGGGTTTCACAATTGAGCGCCTCTGCCCCTCGGTGTGAAGTCGTTGCCTTTTTTTAGCCAAGTATCCGTTTATACTAAACAGGAACAGCAAGAGCTGCTGCTGCTGGCTAACACCCATGTTGCCATTGTGAAACTTTAACTAGTGGTTAAAGCTAATCTCGTCATTGAAAAGAAATTGGTGCGAATTTGGAGTGACGTGGATGTTCTGACGCACAGTTAGTCAAGAGTGGAGCAAAACGTGTCATCGGAAACCGGGTGAAGACAGACTAAACACATGGACGAGGCAGAATGTTGTCTTAACACGCCAGCCGTCGTATAAAAAACATTTAGATTATGTGAGCATGTTCCCCATAACTCCAATAAATAGTTTAATGGACACTGTGCATCAAAACCTTCTATTAAATATCTCCATTCACTACACATGGCCAGTGTTACCATATGTAGGCTTGTGCTCCAACATAATGGAGGTGCTTGACTGTCAGTCTGTCAAAATCCACCATATTGAACGTGTTTTTGTTTTTCTCTAGCCTTGAATTTAGGTCACCTCTCAAGACCAAAGTGTAACTTGTTTATTGAATGTAGGAAATACATTTGCTTCCTATTAGCCACAGTCATTTTTGAAATTCTTAAAACACCCTCTGACTATTTTCAACCTGTAGCTAGAAGTAAAGGTCAGGCTCCTTTCATATCCACTTATAACATTAACTTAACCATTATTTCTTTTCAGTTGCTGTTGAAAAGCTACCCACCATGGAGGTGTCAGAAAGTGCTGGTATGTATGGAGTCTGTGTTTACGTGTTAAGATGCCCACTGCACCTTGTACATGCTGTGAATGCTACACTCATTGTCCTGACATGTGCAGCCCCACACTGAACGGACTGGATTAACAAAGCCTATAGTGGCTCTTACATCATGAGTTACTGAGACCCAATTAGTCCAGTGTTCTTAATAGCTCCATTCCCCCTCTATGTGTGGTCTTTTAGCAGTGTTGACTGTATGCATCTGCCCCAGGGTGCCCTTTTACACGTTAAAAGTCGAGCTCACCACAAACTAATTGAACCGTTTGTTTTGCAGTAGATTAGCATCAGCTTGACTTTTGTTTTATCTGGATCCTGCTGTGTCTGTGTGTGTTCACTGGGACTCTGTTTCCTTATCTCTTTAAAACGATGTGGCCGTATTTCAGTGGAAGATAATGGCCCGAAATGTACAGGGACATTTTAGAGAGGCTTACAGTGAATCCCCCGTTCAAATCAGTTGAGATGTCAACTGATTAAGTGGTGTTTTGGCCTGTCGCCATAACTCCCTTTGCTGGATGATACACTATATTGCCAAAAGTATTTGCTCACCTGCCTTGACTCTCATATGAACTTAAAGGTTCCATATTATACTGTTTTTCCTCAATTTCACACAGCTGTCAGAGGTCCAACAACACTGTATTCTATATGCATTTCCCCAAACACATCCGTTGTCCTGAATTTCAGCTGTCTAAAAGCCGCTTACACTAGCGGTAGCATGCTCTTATGTTTACGTGGATGTATGGCTATGGCTCGCCTATGTGGCTCATGTGAAGTTGCTGGGTCCCGTATGGTTGGGACAGATCCTTTTACGAGGGTCAGTGTCGAGGCAAAGCCAGCTTTGTACTGACCCTCGTTACTGAAGCAGTACCATGTGAAGTGGTTAGCACACACATACAAGCTAACACGAACCTTAGCCGGCACATTGTCATTAAAAATGAAACGCCACCACTGTCTCTTCTGTTCTTCTGTAGCTGGGACAGAATAGAAGCACTTATGTTGATTTGTACAACCAACAACAGAGCAATCGGCGTGTCTAGCTCTGAGCGATGACATTGTGAAACACCGTTATCTCACTGCTGTCTCACCGCAGGACACGACAAACTTCACCTCGGTGATGAACGCCCCCTCTCGGATATCTCTTATCATCGCACAGAGGAATTCGGCCTATGCAAATGACTCCCTTCGTTACGTAACAATGGGAGCCGAAGCTCCTGTAGGAGCACAGTTGTACCAGTGGGGGGCTGCAGAGACCATGCAGGAGTCGCTTGGTTTCCTCATTCTGGGAGTTGGTAGGCTCAGGGAGGACCAGTTTATAGGTGTAGAGACCAGAGAAAACCTGTTTTTCATAATATGGGACCTTTAAGTAACATCCCATTCTTAATTCATAGGGTTTAATATGATGTCGGTCGACCCTTTGCAGCTATAACAGCTTCCACTCTTCTGGAAGGCGTTCCACAAGGTTTAGGAGTGTGTTTATGGGACTTTTTGACCATTCTTCCAGAATTGTATTTGTGAGGTCACACACTGATGTTGGACGGGAAAGCCTGGCTTCAGTCTCCACTCTAATTCATCCCAAAGGTGTTCTATCGGGTTGAGGTCAGTCAAGTTCATCCACACCAAACTCTCTCCTCCATGTCTTTATGACCTTGCTTTGTGCACTGGTGCACAGTCATGTTGGAACAGGAAGGGGCCATCCCCAAACTGTTCCACAAAGTTGGGAGCATGAAATTGTCCAACATCTCTTGGTATGCTGAAGCATTCAGAGTTCCTTTCACTGGAACTAAGGGGCCAAGCCCAGCTCCTGAAAAACAACTCCACACCATAATCCCCCTCCACCAAACTTTACACGTGGCACAATGCAGTCAGACAAATACCGTTGTCCTGGCAACCGCCAAACCCAGACTCGTCCATCAGATTGGTCACTCCAGAGAATGCATCTCCACTGCTCTAGAGTCCAGTGGCGGTGTGCTTTACAACACTGCATCCGAAGCTTTGCATTGCACTTGCTGATGTATGGATTGGATGCAGCTGATCGCCATGGAAACCCATTCCATGAAGCTCTCTACACTGTTCTTGAGCTAATCTGAAGGCCACATGAAATTTGGAGGTCTGTAGTGATTGACTCTGCAGAAAGTTGGCGACCTCTCATTCCTTCACAAATGTTTGTAGAAACAGTCTGCATGCCTAGGTGCTTGCTTTTATACACCTGTGGCCAAGGAAATGATTGGAACACCTGATTTCAATTATTTGGGTGATGAGTGAATACTTTTGGCAATATAGTGTATATTGTCCGTGATATAATTTCAATTAACATGTTACATCTTTCATTGGATTGAATTTGAAGACCATTTAATGCCATGGATATTGTGTACTGTCCTAAAAGCTTAAAGGAGAAATCCGGTCATTTTTGGCCCCATTTCCGTTGTCCCCAGGGTCATCCCGACTTATTAGAAGCAAAAAACCTGACAAAAATTGTCGACATAAATGTGTTTTTGCATGGAGTTACTCACCTCAAATCACCCCGTAGACATTAGCAGTAGATAGCCAAGCGCCTGTCGTCCCTCCCAGTCACCGCTGAAACGAAAACGTTTTCCACGTAGTTTTGATTTTGTATCCATAAAGAAACGACCGAGCTGTGCAGTCGTCATGTCTGTAATAAATCCATGAAGCTGTTATGTCCATATGTATGACTATGTTACAACATAGCAACGATACAGCTAGTAACAGGCCGGGCGCTCGTCCATCCCAGTCACCGCAGAAACAAACGTTTTCCTCGTAGATTTTGTATCCATAACGAAACGACCGAGCAGTGCAGTCGTCATGTCCGTAATAAATCCATGAAGCTGTTATGTCCATATGTATGACTATGTTACAACATAGCAACGATACAGCTAGTAACGGGCCGGGCGCTCGTCCATCCCAGTCACCGCAGAAACGAAAACGTTTTCCTCGTAGATTTTGTATCCATAACGAAACGACGAGCAGTGCAGTCGTCATGTCCGTAATAAATCCATGAAGCTGTTATGTCCATATGTATGACTATGTTACAACATAGCAACGATAGCTTCAGCTAGTAACGTGCCGGGCGCTCGTCCATCCCAGTCACCGCAGAAACAAACGTTTTCCTCGTAGATTTTGTATCCATAAAGAAACGATCGAGCAGTGCAGTCGTCATGTCCGTAATAAATCCATATGTATGACTATGTTACAACATAGCAATGACTGCTTACAGCTAAACAGTAGCCGGGAGCCAAAACAATGCAAGTCTTGTGCAAGTTCCCGTCTGCCGTCCTCACTCTGGAGCTGTTTTCAAGACAGTACAGTGACAAATCTTGGACAGTCGCGCGATGGTCACTTTGATCTCACTCTGTTGATGAGAGACTGCAGTCTGCACACGCGACACGCGACTCCCACTCGTGTTGTCAACACAACTAGCCTACTGAGACTGCGCGAGATTTGTTGTCACTGTAGCAGTTCAACTGTCACAAAGGCTAAGCAATCTTACTATGTAGGCTAGCGCTAGTTACACTGTCATATGGACATGACGGCACTGCTCGATGGAAAGAAGTTTGTCACTGTATTGGCTTGAAAACAGCTCCAGAGTGAGGACGTCGGGAGACGGGAACTTGCGCGAGACTTTTGGCTCCCGGCTACTGTTTAGCTGTAAGCAGTCGTTGCTATGTTGTAACATAGTCATACATATGGACATAACAGCTTCATGGATTTATTACGGATATGACGACTGCACTGCTCGATCGGTTCTTTATGGATACAAAATCAAAACTACGAGGAAAACGTTTTCGTTTCTGCGGTGACTGGGACAAACCAGCGCCCGGCACGTTACTAGCTGAAGCTATCGTTGCTATGTTGTAACATAGTCATACATATGGACATAACAGCTTCATGGATTTATTACGGACATGACAACTGCACTTCTCCGTCGTTTCTTTATGGATACAAAATCAAAACTACGAGGAAAACGTTTTAGTTTCTGCTGTGACAGGCGCTCGGCTATCTACTGCTAATGTCTACGGGATGATTTGAGGTGAGTAACTCCATGCAAAAACACACATTTATGTCGTTTTGCCACACTATTTGAGCTAAACGAGCGCCGTGGTGTCTCGTATGGACCCAACCTGTGTTGCATAGGTCTTGGAATTGTTTTCTGAGGCCCAGGAAAGCAGATAAAAGTTGCCCCAATGGGTTAGCATTGGAGCGAGTCTGGAAGGCTGCCAGGCAGGTACAGATCTTGGGCTAGGCAACGTCAATTTTTGGCGGGTTTTTTGCTTCGAATAAGTCGGGATGACCCTGGGGACAATGAAAATGGGGTCAAAAAAATGACCGGATTTCTCCTTTAAGAAAATGGAGCTGGAGCTGGAACGTGAGTAGAAATTATTAAAATAAATAAAATGTAAATTAAATAAAATCACATTACCAGAGCAAAAGTAATAAACAATAACTAGTGCTCAGCAATTAGGGGGAAATCTGAGCACAATAAAAAAAAAATATCATTTTATCGATTTCTGTCAAGCTTAAAGGTTCCTTTTTTCCTCCTGAGATGTGGAGATATGACAAGGTCAGTTTTGGTTTTAATATTTATTTTCTCTCTGAAGTTGAACACCACACAAATACCGTAGGACATTATAAAACTATATTTAAAATAAATAACATGGGAATATAGCTAATAAACAAAAATCTAAATTCTGACCAGTTAAAAGTTTCAAGTGTTACACAACACAAACAAATTTGTCAACTAAATTCTAGGTACAAAATAATAGCTACCTCACTGTATCTTTTTATTTGTATTGATTCAAACTGTTTGAAATCGTTTTGGAAGCAAATCCAAAATAAATGGACAAAAAACATTCTGTGTATATCCTCAGTATAAATTCAAGCAGCTTTCACATGTAAACAAAGGAGAACATAAAGGCTGTGTGTCTCTTGGTTGTTTTAACGTTTTAACAGGAGAGTGGGGACACTATGGTCTGTTGATGCTGCCAGCTATTACACTGGTGCTTCTAGAGGACCAGCAGCACTGGCTTGGGTCTGGTTCAGTAAAGTCCTGTATTGTGCTGCTCTAGAGGACGGCACTGCTTCAGATGTAAACAGATTGGTGGTGGTACCTGACTTTAGCGAATCGTTAGTAGTGCGCGCTACCCTGCTTCTTGTTGGACATTAAATATAGAAAATCTCGCCACACTAGCAAATTCTTCAGACCAATCTTTTTAATGATGTTCCCGTCTTTTGAGCCTTGGCCTGTGTCCGTTCTTGGGCAGGGCTCCAGAGTGCGACCATTTTGGTCACAAATGTGACCAACATTTTTAGGAGTGCGACTGAAAAAAATTGTACGTCGCACTGGTGCACCTAACGCTGCTCAGGTGAAAAAGAAAATCATAAGCGCAGCATCTCTTTGTGTTCTCCTGATGACATCGTGGTCTAAACCAATAAGAGACAGAGCTCGGGCGGGTCCTTGCCTCTGATTGGCTGTGGTCCTATTCACTGCTGTAAATTGTGTCAGTTCGAAAAATGCAAGCGAGCTGAGCAAGTACTCCTGAGCGCTTCGATTTTCTTTGAAAATGAAGAGAGGCAGAAAGCCTCGCCCCGAGACTAATTAAAAAGCCCAAAAATATGCCATGAGACAGGACTGGTTGAAGCAATTTCCCTGGCTGATGTACGATAAAGAAAGGGACTCAATGCACTGCATTTATTGTCGGGAGTGCGGTCAGAATTTGGCCGGTAATAGTGCGTTTGTGGAGGAGTCAACAACATTCCGCATCGAGACGTTGAAAGAGCGAATATGTCCAAAAAGCATACTACATGCCATGAAAAGTGTGTTAATAAAGTGGCCCCTCATCCAGCTGCATTTCAGCGTCAGGCTGTATCAATCAGGTCCGCTGAGGAATCTGAAATGATTATAAAATTCAACGTTGCATACAATATTGCAAAGGAGGAGTTGCCGTTCACTAAATTTGAGTCCGAAATTATTCTGATGAAGAAAAAAAATGCCGACACACTAAAGAACAAGACAGCTGCAGAGGTTGGAAACGCCACGTACACGTCATTCATGATTGACGGCGACACAGACGTCTCTACGAAGGAGTGCGTTATTGTCTACTGCTGCATTTTGCGTAAAGGGAGGCCGGTCAACATGTTAATTGGACATGTCGAGGTGGAGTGTTTGAAGGCCCACATTACAGCGTGAGAGATCATGAATAGGAAATTGTATGAAATGAATAGCCTAAGTAAAAATATAAGTAGGCTAGGCTAAGATCACATAAACTGTTTTCCATTTGCAATCTATAGGCTAGTGACCTGTATGATCTTTTTATTCTTGAGGAATGCAACCAATGCAAAAAGTTAGTCTGGAGCCCTGTTGGGTAACACTCCATCCAATAGTAGTCAACACAAGCATGTGTGCTGCTGGTTGTAAAGCTTGTTGACTGCACACATCAGGCAGTAGTGTTGTAAATAATTAGCTCAGAGCAAATACAGTATATGTAAATAATTATTTGCTGAACCACTTGGAACCTGCAAACAGTATTTAATGCAAGGCTTTCTCTCTAAACGTTATATAGCAGGTTATGTCACAGCCCCCTGCTGTAGTGTTGTCACCACTTCAATACCCTGCCTAAATATCTCTATACAATACTGAAATAATACCACAGCAAAAATCTAAAACACCAGGAAAGGTAGTTGAACATGAAAACAAAATTTGTCTTCCTATTAATTAAATGTTTTTTAATTTTAAGAATGTGTTCATTGTAAAATGTTCATGTGAGCAGTAATCTGATGTCCCCTTAACTTGAGTTTCATATTTGCAACCACATATCGCGTTAAAGTGACGATTCGGAGTAAAATGCACCCTAGGTCATTTCCACCATTACATGTAGCCAAATACCCCCCCGAAGCATTTTTAGCGATGGTCAACATTGGTCAAGATAGGGCTATCAGCCGAATGGCTTAGTACTAGTGCAAACAGTACATAATGTATATCTCATAAATTACCCCACTAATAATGCATGGAATGTTACCAAACTTCTGCAGTAGTACACATAGGGTCTGTACTAGGGTTATACGGTATACCGGTACTAATTTGATACCGGGGTACTGAGGCATTTAAAACGGTACTCTATTGCATTAGTGAGCGAGCAGCGTTGACTGGAGCAACAAACGGAGCAGGAGCTAAGCTTGGAGAGAGTAGAGACGTTGGAGAGAGAGAGGGAGAGGAGCACGGAGAAGAGACTGGCTGCTGCAACCATCACCACGCCATAACTTGTGGACAAACCAGCGGCGCAAAGTGCGACATGGCAGTACTTCAGCTTAAAAACAAATGAGCAAGATGAGGCAATTAACGCCGATGCACCACTGTGTAAACGGTGTTTTAAAACATGCATGGCTAACGGCGGAAACACCTCCAACTTAGCCAAACACCTAAAGGACAAGCACCCAGACCTACACACTGAGCTCAGGGAACAGGAAATTTACTCATGAAAAAAAAAAAAAGCCACATTCAGTGCTAAAAAGCAAGCGCGACCCCCCTTCACTCTTAACAAAAGTAGCTCTGGAAGAAGAAAAATAGAGCTGGTTCATTTATTATATTATATTTTATATTATATTGTATTTATATTTTCACAGTGATTTTTAAACTTTTTGCCATACATGTAGCCAGGTTGATTTACAATAAATCTGAAGTGGTCCCTTATTTTTTTTCCAGAGGTGTAAAATGCATACATGCATTATTTTAAAATTGTGCATTAGAAAAGCTTGTCTTTGTGGTATTTTTTTATTTATTTACTGATTAATGTTATTGTTCTAAGATACCGGTACCAAAATGTTGGTATCGTGACAACACTAGTCTGTACTCACAAAATGAGGCGTTTGTAAGTACACCAGGAGTTTATTTAAAAGAACACTTGCCTGATAGCTTCTATCCTCAGCTACTAATGCTACCGCAGCTTAGACGCCACTTCTGTGTTTACCCAGCCGATGCCGTCACGCAAGAGTATGAAAAAGTTTACCTGGTTTTTTTTTTATAAATCCTTGTATTATCAGGTCAACACATTTTTATAAATGCAGCGAAACTTTTTCATACTATCGCGTGAAACTCGCGTCACGGAAACGGCTTGGTAAACACGGAAGTGGCCTCGGCGCAGCGCTAGCGTTAGCAGCCGAGGATAGAAGCTATCAGGCAAGTGTTATTTTAAATAAACTCCTGGTACGTACAAACTTTCAAATGCCTGGTTTTGTGAGTACAGACCCTATGTGTACTACTGCAGAAGTTTGGTAACATTCCATGCTATATTACTGGGGTAATTTACAAGATATACGTAATGTACTGTTCACGCTAGTACTAAGCCATTCCGCTGATAGCCCTATCTTGACCAATGTTGACCATCGTTAAAAATGCTTCCGAGGGGGTGTTTGGCTGGATGTCATGGTGGAAATTACCTAGGGTGCATTTTACTCCGAACCATCGCTTTAAACTGCGTTTAATAAGACTTTTTTGCAAAACGGCACTAGGGCTGAAACGATAACTCGAAATTACCCAGCAACTTCGCCTGAACTTAAATTCCTATCTCGGCATTATGCAGCTGCTCAGCAGGGATCATTGTTCCACACGGAGCGTTTTTGAGGAAGCCAGGGCTCCAGAGTGACCATTTAGGACACACATGCAACCAAAAATCAGTAAAGTGCAGCTAAATATGTTCCTCAGTCAGATAGCGGTCCTGTCTCACTGTCTCCCCTCCCGTAAGATAGCGGTCCTGTCTCACTGTCTCCCCTCCCATAAGATACCGGTCCTGTCTCACTGTCTCCCCTCCCGGAAGATACCGGTCCTGTCTCACTGTCTCCCCTCCCGGAAGATACCGGTCCTGTCTCACTGTCTCCCCTAGCACCGTAAGATACCGGTCCTGTCTCACTGTCTCCCCTCCCGGAAGATACCGGTCCTGTCTCACTGTCTCCCCTCCCGGAAGATACCGGTCCTGTCTCACTGTCTCCCCTAGCACCATAAGATACCGGTCCTGTCTCACTGTCTCCCCTAGCACCGTAAGATACCGGTCCTGTCTCACTGTCTCCCCTAGCATCGTAATAACCAGTCCTGTCTTACTGTCTCCCCTAGCACCATAAGATACCGGTCCTGTCTCACGCGTCTCTGTCTGAGCCGGTATCGTGAACCGGGCAGTCCGGTCGGGCGTAGTTTTAAGAACATTGTGCAGTACGGCCAGAGCCGGGCTGGGAACGCTGCCGTTAATGCCGGAGCATCGTCGTTCAGAATTATTATAAAGCAACAGAAACACAACCGGTACCGAGAGAGGTGCGTGGTGGGCCGAGCCAGTGGCTTCACAGCGATTCGATTAACGATACAGTAGTTGGCGATTCGATTCAAGGACAATTTATTTATTTTTTGATTTTATTAGCGATTCAATTCTGTAAACTACGATTCGATTCAGTAACTTGTAACCAAAATTCTATATCCATTAAATAAACATGCAATAATGCGAGTGAGACTATCTGTATTCTTCTGAAAGGTGAAAAAATAACATATTTATTCTATAAAAAAAAAGTAGTCCTGCATAATATTTTATGCTGAATACAAAAATGTAATTAAACATTGCTCAGTTATTCTTAACATTTTCAGTAGACTACATGCTGTCAGGGAGAGAGTGTCTTAAACGTATTAAAACATTAATCATAAGAATCACGATTCATCCGATTAAATGCATTCATGTTGATTATAGGTGAAGCCAAAACGATTTATTCTATTTATTTATTTTAGCAGATCAATTTAGTTGAATCTATAGGACTGACAATCGATTAATCGAATGAATCGTTACACCTCTAAAGCTGAGCTCCGAGAGATAGAGACTCAGTGTTTCCATTGTACCACATATTGATGAGTTATAACCATCCATTTTTAATGTTTTGGAATGTTTTTCTTTCTGTTGACTATGCCGAAGTTTATTGCTGCATTTTGATCAGGTTACGTGGCAACCACCGATAAGCTGATACTCCATTCTAAATATTTTGATCTATCATCCCTCTAATTCTGATCAGATGACTCATCAATTCTTAATTTAAATGTTTTCAATACTTTGTGTGCTTTCAAGCTGCTCTTAAGCTTCCTGAGAACCTGGTGTGTGTTAGTAGGGTCCAGCTGTTTCACAGAACCCCAGGGAGAACACCGCTGTTTGTCCTGTCTGAACAGCTTGATTAATTAACAGAAATATGTAAATTACCGGTAGCCGACTTGTGAATTGGTCAAATATATCCCTGTTAAACGTGACATCCCTAGTTTACTGTGCCCAATGTGTCGATCCTGTTGGTACCCGCTGTGTGTGTGTGGTTGAGAGACATTTTAGCTACGAGTGCAGTGTTAAGGTGGTATGGCTTTTAAGGTTCCACCTACAACCAGGATGTGTTATTTGCTGTACTGCTGCATTGTGTGTAGAGGCTTTATATTTAGAGCGCGGCCGTAGCTGTGCTGTTGTAGCGCTACACTTCAGAGACACAATTTATCAAACATTGTTGCAGCACTAGTCACTTTTCCTCTGATTCCCTACTGAGTTTTATATTTCTTAATAAATCAAATCATGACCTACCACAGAGGATAGTATTAAAAAGATAACGAGATGCTTTAAAATAGTGATGTGCATCTTTAGCATCTGTATCATTGATTATGCCAATTTATTACTGCAACCCTTCCACAAAGTAACTGTTTGTTTTCTATGAATTAGTAATGGGACGATATGAAAATGTCACATCGATTATCCTGGTTAAAATTACTGCTATAACAATATTATCTTGATGGTCATCAAAATATGATTCAAACTCTAAAAATCTCACTTAAAAAATACTGGAATCATTTAACATTTTGTTAAACAAATATTTTAAATTGTGTCAAAGATGAGACTCGCATCTTTCTTTTAATGTAAAAACAAACAATATTAATGATCATAAATCATAAGGTCACCCTGCATAAATACAGACCAAATACATTTTAAAAATGTTTTTGTATCCTGTAGTTTTTAACTCGGGCTCTGTTTTATTTCTTCTCTACCCTGATAGTGAGCTAGACATATTTACGATTATCCTAATAATGGAAATTCCCCACATTGTGTTTTTCATCGCAATGATCTTTCTCGTCCCATCCCTAATGATGATCTTGGTTGCTTTATTCCTGTTCAGTGCTGTTGGTTGTCACTGAAAACTGCTCTGAATTTGTCTGCTCTTCTGTTTTTCTCTTTTGTGACAAGACACTGATTCTCACTGCAGTTTACAGTAAACAAGGTCTCTTGTGACAAAACGAGCTGAAAAAAAATTCCAGTTACAACGTGGAGAAAACGTGGAGTCAAATATGTTGCTGATTAATGATATGCACCTCCGTGTTTATGTTCAGAATGAATGCTTGTTTGGTAAATTGAAAAAGTGGAAAAAAAATTAGCTCTGTTTATATTTCACCCGATTGACTTGTTCCAAGTAGCTTGTCAAAACAAAGTGAGAAGCCCTGAACGATGTGGACCGTTTGTGTCTGTGCAGCTCCAGTGGAAAACGGCGACACAGAGATGACCACAGAGGAGCCGTGGGACCAGAAAGAGGCCGAACCAAACGAGGAGGAGCCAGGAGGCGGGTCTTGTGGGGACCGGGGACCATCAGAGGAAGGGACAACGGAGGAGACTGCTCCGGAGATGATGGAGGAGGAAGAGGAATCGCCAACGCCCAAGGTTCCACCTACACAGCCAGACGCCCCCAAGAAGGAGCACATAAACGTTGTGTTCATTGGGCACGTAGGTCAGTGGAAACTGTGTTGTCATTTAGCGGATTATGCTATTAACAGGTGTTGAAGGTCAAAGGTCACTTATAGCATTGCTGTTGAACTGTGTGTGTAGGTGAGGTGACTCAATGTACTGATATGTAGTCAGCCAACATCTAGCTGCCATGTTTATGGTCCATGGCCCTTATTTGTCGCAGCTGGCAGATTACCAACTAGGTGTTTGTTTTTGGCTGTATAAAAAGACACAATACCAACGTTAGTATATTTTCAAAATGAGGTGTCAAATCTAAACCTACCCTGTGCTTGCACTCCAGATGCTGGCAAATCCACCATTGGCGGACAAATTATGTGAGTAGCAGTCACCTCCTTTCCTGATAATGAAAGGAATTACATTCATCACATCTGGCCTTGACATGTCGTCCATTTCTCTGGTGTTCAGGTATCTAACAGGCATGGTAGACAAGAGAACCTTAGAGAAGTATGAGAGAGAAGCCAAGGAAAAGAACCGGGAAACCTGGTGAGTCTCTAACCCCCCCCCCCCCCCCCCCCCCCTCTTTTTATAAATATAGTACTTGGAAAACATGTGATGGCCAACTATGGTTCTATTTTGTTTATATGTTCAGGAGGCATGTGTAGCTGTGTATGGCAACTCGTATGTTGTGTTCACACCATATGCAGGCAAATTTAAGCCTCGTGTTACTCTCATGCGATCATTTGTTTCTTGGCGTCACTTGGGCTCGACGTGCTGGGGCAGGGCTTCCCTCCATGTAGACACCAACAAGGTTTCATCACATGTTGTGGAGACCCAGATCCTCCAGGAAACCAAACACCGAGTTCATGACATCGTCCAGAGGTGCTCGGTGGATTTCACCAAGCTGGATTCACTGGATCTAGCAAGACCCAAGTGGGCTGGTTTACTAAAGCTGGAGGAACCCAGAATAAACTTTATTTGTGATTTAATATCAATAATCAGATGAAAGGAATGCTGAAATAACTCTAAAATGATGTATATGAAGTCTTTGTAAGATGTGTTTGCAAGACTACAAGCTAAGTACTTTAAACTAACTTTTAAAAGACTATGCTAGCTTTGTAGCTGCTCCATCAACACTCCAGATGAGGTAATCTAGACATTAATACAGCAGAGACCTTGTTGGTTCCTCCTCATGGTCTGGTCTGGTCCCTGGACTAATGTAAGCTACTATCTAGACCTCTAGGGGACCACAGACACTGGAGACTACATGTGTTTTCTCCATTTAGAACGTCAGAATCTCAATGCTCATAGGCTTTCAGGACACTTGCTAGAGTTGAAATAATAATAACAAAATATATTGCATTTTGGGCTGCACGGTGGTGTAGTGGGTAGCTCTGTTGCCTAACAGTGAGAGGCTTCTGGGTTCGATTCCCGGGTGTAAGTGTGGGTTCCCTCCGGGTTCTCCGGCTTCCTCCCACAGTCCAAAGACATGCAGGATGGGGATAGGTTCATCGATGACTCTAAATTGCCCGTAGGTGTGACTGTGAGTGTGAATGGTTGTTTGTCTCTACATGTCAGCCCTGCGATGGACTGTCCAGGGTGTACCCTGCCTTTGCCCAATGATAGCTGTGATTGGCTCCAGCCCCCCCGCGATAAGGATAAGGGGGTAGACGATGGATGGATGGATGGATGGATGGATTGCATTTTGCTTCCATTCGACTTTGTTTGCAATCGTACTGTGTGAAAAATGTTGCTTTGCGTTTGGTGTGAACACAGCATTACAAACCATATCAGATTTTCCAGTGACTGAATGAACACATTTCTTCCAGGTATCTTTCTTGGGCTTTAGACACCAACCAAGAGGAGCGGGACAAAGGCAAGACGGTGGAGGTTGGCCGAGCATACTTCGAGACAGAGAAAAAGCACTTTACCATCTTAGACGCTCCAGGCCACAAAAGCTTTGTGCCCAACATGATTGGCGGAGCATCACAGGCAGACTTGGCTGTTCTGGTGAGTTCAGGAAATTATCAATGTTATTAAATTTTGATGTTATGGTGGAACATTAGGTCAAAATGTAACGAGCAGGTTTTGTCTTAAAAACTTACAGTCCAGGAATTAATGGCCATTAGGGTTGCCATGATACTATAATTTCAAACTCAATATTATATCTCGATAAGATTGGAACATTGGAAACATCAATAACAACACTTTTCAAGAGTTGCCTGACGTAACAAAAAAAAACTGAATTGAATTTATTGAGTTAGTTGTTGTTTTACTAAATCAGCTGTCTTCAAATAATATAAGTGCTGCCTCCCTTTTGTGGGCAGGAAGCAAGTGGGGGGTGAAAATGTAGTTTTTATAAGGTTTATCATCAAATATTGATGAAGAGTAATGTTTTATTTTTGATAAAAACATCATAGGAATTTTACAATCTACAACATTTTGAACGTCAGACACTTAATTTCCTGCATTCTTGTGACATTTTCTTGGAGTGTTTTTGCATGTCAGCGAGTTCTACCATTCAGTGGTTTATCAACTGTATAAGCTGCAGTGAGAGAGGGAGAGCTAGCGTGCTAGGCAACGCAGCATAGTTGCCACTCGCTTTAATAGAATTCCAGCTACTAAGTCAGAACACAGCCGTTAATATACGTGGGCCAAGTAAAGCCTTTGTGTGGGAATCACTGAATTCTACAAATGGTATATCACTCATTAGTGGAGCCTGATTTCTTTCTGTAATTGTGCTGCAATTCTGGGTTTAAACTCACTTATTACTTGCAGAAGCTGTTAAAGTACAGTGTAAAACGTGATCAGTCACAGTTATAATCCTTGCAAACTGGACTCTCACTGAATCTTATATGTAGGTATAAAGTTCGGTCTAGATTCAAGGTTCAATTGATTGTGAATGTACTAGAAGGTTGCACAATGAGATAAAGTCCCACTATTGCTGCATAAGCAAAATACACAACAAAACAAACCTATATTATATGGTGAAGAGTACAGATGAGTTGAGAAGTCTCTAGTTTCTCTGAAGTCTGATTCACGATTTTTTCACTTCAGAATGTCTATCTGTGAAGCCATTAAAATGTTTTTGACAAAATATAAATTGTTTCCCATATGTTTGAGTTCCATTTTGAGAGTTTTAATCTTATTTTGGTGTTAATTGCAATCCAGCAATGGTTAATATAGTTCATGTGTGATCCCTGTCCGTCATGGCAGTTAGATCATCAGTGGAAATGAGCTCTAGAAAAGAGCGGGTCCTGGTTGTGATACTAGTATCAGTATTTCTGTAGTCCTCCCAAGAACCAAAGCTGGAAATGTGTTGGCTAACAGAAGAGACACATCTCTCACATAAAGACCATCTTTCCTTTGCCTTGATAAAGAACCCGAGTACCAAAGTGGGTTCCTGCCACCAGAGAGGGGAAAAGCCCATTTAGTTATTTCTGTTTCTGTTAAACCAAATGGCCACAAACAAGTTTCATCAAGTTAACCTGTAACCCACTTATAGGATGTGATTGTTTTTCTAACATGTGAGTTAAACCTTGTTGTTTCGCCTTGTAGACAAAGCCACTGTCTAAATGAATGTGTCGACTCTCAGGTGATCTCTGCCAGGAAAGGCGAGTTTGAAACTGGTTTTGAGAAGGGTGGACAGACACGGGAGCACGCCATGTTAGCCAAAACTGCAGGAGTCAAGCACCTGATAGTTCTGGTGAATAAAATGGACGACCCTACAGTCAACTGGAGCCTGGAGAGGTGGGTAGATGGATAATGATGAAATGGCTGATCTTGCATCTAAACGCCAAACAGCAGCTCACGCCTTACATTTGTAGAATATCAATGATGTTCATTCCTCTTTGAAGATGTCCCTCCGGTTTTTGAACCCTCAGGTATGAAGAGTGCAAGGAGAAACTAGTGCCATTTTTGAAGAAGGTGGGCTTCAACCCGAAGAAAGACATCCACTTCATGCCGTGCTCCGGACTGACGGGGTCCAACCTGAAGGAGCCCACTGACATGTGCTCGTGGTATACGTACGTCTCCTTCAGAGTCCTCATCACCTCTCTGATGGCTGCAGGTTACTTTCTAGATTCTTCTTCAACTGCTCTCCATATTTCTTTTCAGAGGGTTACCATTCATTCCACACTTGGACAGTTTGCCAAGTTTCAACAGATCAAGTGATGGCCCTGTCAGATTGCCCATCGTCGACAAATATAAGGTAAGAGTCCCGATTTTAAATGAAGCCAATGAGAGGTTGTTATTTCCAGCTGCCAGAAAGGATTTAAGGTGTGTTCACACCAAAGTCTTCTCTCGAAGCTGACATTCATAACACCAGATTGACCCATGTCTTTGATTGAATCCGTCTCCTCAGGACATGGGTACTGTGATTCTGGGCAAGCTGGAGTCGGGCTCCATCAGTAAAGCACAGCAGCTGGTCATGATGCCAAACAGGGTAAGATATCCCACAAGTTTGTTCTTCCATCAGCTGACACCAGGTGGCAACTTCTGGTTCTGAAAACGGTTCAGCTGGTTGCAAATTCACCACGAGTCTAGTTGGGTTGAGGCAACAAAATGTCAGGTTGGGTTAAAACAAATAAAACTTGTGGTTTTTGACCCGACTACCACCCTATTTGGACTTTAGACTTCTTTGAAACTACTTTGTGATACATTCAGAGCAAACATAATCCACCACAGAATAGATAACTCACATTGTTTTCAATGGGGAGGTTCTTTTAGGATACCAGGCCGGTGGAGGGTCACTGGTTGTGTGCATCTTATATTTTCTAACTGTGTCTGGGAATGTGTTTCCCCTGCCCCTCTCCTCGTCTCACCCTACGTTTACGTGTCGTCATGCAGCATGTGGTGGAGGTGCTGAGTCTCCTCTCCGATGACGTGGAGACGGACGATGCTGGTCCAGGTGAAAACCTCAAATTGCGACTGAAAGGCATTGAAGAGGAGGAGATCCTGCCTGGCTTCATCCTGTGTAACGCTGAGAACCTTTGCCACTCAGGGCGCACATTCGATGCCCAGGTCAGTATGACTCAGCATCTCCATGCCACAGGCCCAGAGGCCTTTATATGCCCTGGATGTCCATGTGGTCCTCCCAAACACTAAAATATAGGAGAGCTAGTGTACAGCTGTGGAAATCAGCATGACACATTACATCCTAACTAAAAAAATTAAAAAAGCAAATGACGTATACTAGAAGCACCATCTCTTTTACTTTTACTATGGTGGTGCCGTTAGACTTTGTTTCTGTGGTAAAGTGAAAATGTCATGATTTATTATTGCCTGTCATTTGATTTTGATTTTATTATAATAAGACATGGACATAATTAAAGGTATGTACAGGATGTAAATGTACAGGATTATAGCAGAAAAGAGTAGATAGTACAACAACAAAACAGAGCAAATATAATAAGTAACATTAGAAAACAAAATAATACAAATCTAATTGTAGACAGACTGTGTGGTTGAGTTCACATTATAGCACAGGTGGAATAGAATATATGTTGATATTTCACAGAATATTATAATGGCGCATGAATGAATAAGTCAATGAAGGAATGATCAACATTTTTTTGTAAGTAATATTAGGTTTAGTGTTTATTGTGCAGTGTGGCGGCAGCAGGAAGAAAGGACCCGGTATAGCTGGTCTGCAGACTCTGGTCTAGTGGGAGGACTGGGCTGAGTGTGTATTAGTGACTGTGTGGATGTGCTCTCTCATAACCTCTAACACTTGTCTTCACAGATCGTCATCATTGAACACAAATCCATCATCTGTCCGGGTTACAACGCAGTCCTCCACATTCACACCTGCATTGAAGAAGTGCAAATAACGGTAAGACGGAATGCTGACACTGTGCAACACCGTCAGGATGGCAGCTCTTATCTAAGGCAGTAGAATCTCTGCTTTTTATTGGATGTTGTGAGTGAATGATTGTATGTGCTGCTAATACGTTACTTCTGTCCTCAGGCCTTAATCTGTCTGGTAGACAAGAAGACAGGAGACAAGAGTAAGACACGGCCACGGTTCGTCAAACAGGACCAGGTCTGCATCGCCCGTCTGCGCACAGCAGGAACCATTTGCCTCGAGACCTTTAAAGATTTTCCTCAGATGGGACGGTTTACCTTACGGGATGAAGGTAGAGCATCTACAGAATTCATCGATTCATTTATGAATGATTTTTTGGGATTAAAAATTGAGTCTGTTAATGGTGAAAGAAAGAAATGGTGAGAATCTGTGTCTTAATGTCTAGTTTTCTCCTTCACGAGAACCTTCATGAGAATTACACGTCACGATTATCCTGCAAAACTAATTGCAATTCATGATATTATCCTGATAATCATCCAAATATGCTATAAACTTAAACATACTGCAAATCCTTTACATTTTGATAAGAAACCAATGAGACACTTCTTCAGTGTACAAACCTCCGCTTCTGAGAAGTGAAGCCAAATCTGAACTCTCTTAAACTGTTATTCTCTCTGCTGGCCACCAGGGGGCAACCTCCCTCTGATTGTATAGATCTCTGAGAAAATGAGCCAACTTCTCTCTTGATTTATTATCTCAGTAAACATGACTTTATAGTCCTAATCTCAAAACTGGGGATGCTTTAGGGGTGATTGACGGGGTCGCTACCATGCTAGCAATTCAGTTAGCTTCTTAGATGACTTTAACACTTAGCTGTAAAGTTGAAATAAGTACAGTTTCCCAACATATGTGGGACCTCCTAAACATGTGTAAAGTGGTTCTGGTCTTCATGGAGGTAAGCCCCGCCTCCTCTCCATTGCATCTTGCAAGAGTGACACCCATATTCAACGTACGGGGAAAATTCCTCCATCTTAAAACTTAAGACCTGTTGATTGGGCTGTAATTTAAACTCTGCACTTAGACTCAACAGCGTGACTTAAAGACACGTGCAGGCTCATTGTAACGGTTATACATCAACGAACACTATAACATAAGTTACTTTGACTCGGTGTGAATCTGCTTTGGGAGGACTTTGGAGTTTGTCTTTAGTTACTGATGAAATTGAATGTGATTTAAATCCAGTGTAGCATGACTGACTTGTGTTGTCTGTGTGTGTGTCTCAGGTAAGACCATTGCCATCGGTAAGGTACTGAAGCTGGTTGCCGAGCGGGACTGAAGAGGACAGCGCTGCCTGAGCATCCCGGTGAGAAGGAGCGGGCGGAGCTTGCTCACAACCCGCCCACACCAGTTGTCAGCGGCGACAGCACCTCCCTGTCACGCCAACCCTTCTGCCGAAGAACAGCTTCAGAAAAAAAACTCATGTGAAAAAGACCCCGTTTTTAAGATGAAGTCCACACGAGTCAGCTTTCTCATATTGAGAGCTCAGCTATGCCATCTCTGGGTTAACCCTCCCTCCACCTCCCTCCTCCGGTCTACTCGGCATTACATGAGGTTTCTTTTTCTGCCACATTTTTTTTTTTTTTTCTTGCTTTCATAAATGACAATGGCAGAAGTTATATCTGTAAACAGATGCGGACCAGGATTTTGCTTGGATGGTTTTCAGACATAAATTGCAAAAAGAGAAGGTTTGAAAGAACTTAACCAGTTGAAACCAAAATGATAATCTTGGGTGTACATGTCTCCCTTTTGCTTTTACCCAGTTTTTGGTTTCTCGTGGCGTTCTGGCGTTGTGCTTGAGCGTGTTCAAATGTTATAAAGCAAACAACTATGACAATAAAATAATACATTGGGAAAACAAGGTCTGTTTATTTTCAGAGCACAGTCCACTGGTTACTTTCATATTTAAGTTCAGGTTTACGGGGAAAAGTATCCGCACACTGCAAAAATCAGATTAAGGAAACTCAACATTTGTGATGAGATTGTAATCAACATGGCATCTATGAATGGATCAGCAGCAGAACACTTTTTAATGTAGGTCTTGGGTTTACAGTGGGGCAGAGCGGTGCAGATTTCAGTGCGTTTTTCCACTCAGACGTTAATAAAGTCAACATAAAGTTCAGGTGTGGCGATAACTGCCACATGTTAAATGCACAAACTTCTCTTTCTTGGTGGAGGTGTTGAAGAGCAGTTGAAAACAGAAGTTCTGCTCCCCCAATACACAATATCGCAAACGAAGAAAAAAAACTCCTGCTGGGTTGTAAGACGGACAAACAAGACTAGGCTCATTTTTATTGTATTTCTGTTCTGTTTTGAAAACAAAAACAAATTTTATTTGGTTTTGAAACTTACTCAAAGAATGAACGATACAGATCTGTATGGTCTCAATCTGTAGTTTCAAGTCTTCTTCAATCCAGCATGATGTTCATTTAGTATACTCAACAAAAATATAAACGCACAAACTTGAAATGGTGAACAAAAATAGAATGTCATGACATTTGCTCAGATTCTTGATGCATTTGTTTATGGAATGATTTGTTTTGCTCAAACCCAGTAGTCCAGTGTCACTTGGCCACTCCTATTGACTACAATCTCAGATTGAGTATTTCAACTCACGAGAGTCATGGAGCATGGCAGAGTGGTGGTCAATATCCGTGACCAGTACACAGACACTCCTTATGGTCTGGTCAATAAAAGGGCACACCAAAATGTGGACTTTTGTCACTTGTCAATATGCCACAGATGTCACAAATCATGAGGGAGCGTGCCATTGGCATGCTGAGTGCTTTGTTGAGCGTTACAGCTGTGGCAACACAACTGAATGTGCATCATTCCACTGTCAGCCGCCTGTGGACTCGTTTCAGAGAGACTGGAACGACAGCGAACCGTGCACATGCCCGCCGGCCACGTGTTACCACGCCCGCTCAGGACTGGGGCCTGTACTACGAAGCAGGATTTGTGCTTAGCGAGGTAACTTAAGCGTTAACCCTGGGTTTTCCGTCCTACGACGCTGGTTCACTTCTTACCGGGGTAGATCGCCATGTACGCTGTGGAGCTAACCTGCTCCGGAGCAGGTTATGTTCCTGATAAGAGATCAACGTGGAGAAACACACCGCCGACTGACCAATCAGCTGTCTTGGTGCGCGGATAAGAAAAAAAAAGAAGCTCGGTGGATCGTGAGAGGGTCTCGTAGGAGAACTATAGAGTGTACAGAGACCGGCAAAACCCTTTTTCTGTCCATGACGATGTTTTTTATGAGAGATACAGATTCTCATCGGAGGGAAAGACTTTTCTGTGTCAGCGTACAGCCTACTGACCACTTTGAATTATGTTTTTATATCTATTTGATATCTATTTGAATCCCGGCGGTGTAAAAGTCCGTTTTACACCGCCGGGATTGCAGCTGAAAGAATGAGGCTGATATTGTCATAAACCACATTATAAGAATACATCCAAGCAACAAATTCATTATTTTAAAGTTATACGTTTGGCCTTTTATTGCGGAAGGACATCATAAGACTTAAAGGGACGAGAGAGAGCGACGACATGATCTAAAAGACAGCCGTAGGGTGGATTCGAACCGAGGTGCGCTGCAGGAAGCCTCGGTACTCTAGCTAACTTTACCACTAAGCTATCAGCGAAGTTAAAATAACCATTTAATCAGTCAGATCTACTAGTGTCCTTATGATGGGGCAGTCATATGTTACTACTAATACTATTAATACGACTTCCGCATTCACACAGTCGGTAAGTTTTTGCCAGCTGTCCTTCCTGCATTTGGCAGATGAAACTGTTGCCTTTTGCCTGTATTATATGTTTAACTTCTTCATATTTCTGTATGATTATGGTTCGCTCCTCGTACGTGAAATACGCCGCTCCGCTGCCGTAGACTGATCCATGTTTGTGATTGGTCAAATGCTGCAAACGCCGCCTCTTTCATGTGCACGCGCTCATAGCTGGACAGGTAAACCCTGGGTTGCAACAACCAAATTGGTGATATACAAAGATTAAACACAGTTTTTCCATCTTGTATCGTGTCCAGATTGTGAACTTCATGAAGTGACCATTCCCGTACAGCAGATGGCAGCCTGTACCTTTAACGCCCAACACTTAACGAAGGCGACGACGAAGAAGATCTCCAACACTACGCCTTCCCGCTAGTCGTAGCGAGTAGCAAGTTAAGCCCGACCCACTAGAGTGGAGCCGCACATAAACATTTTTATGAAATATTACGCTTTACAATAACAGTGAAACAAAACTAAGCAAAAAAATATGCCTTTGCCTCTACAAGTGTTTAACTTCCAGGTAAGTCGCTGCTTTGTCATTTGCATCCAGCTAATATTGCTGAAACATGACGTATCTCAATTACAGTGGTGCAACCTTAGCTAGCAGTTAGCTTGCTAGCTTATGCTATAGAAACTTAGCTCCGGTTCAGTTCATGGTTAAAGAGTATAATTTAAGACCGCGTATCATTCGTTTGTAATTTTCGACACTACTTGTGAATCCTCAGCGAGGCATTGTTTGATTCCGTAAATCACGAGCTCTAAGAATGAGCGTTTGAGATATGTTGTCAAAGGTAATGTTGCTTCCCTTCGCTAACGTTACAGTGCAAAGTAAAGAAAACTCGCGAGACAAACTGATAATTATCCTCACTCCGCGATGCGTAATTGAGGAATGACCATCAGTATTTAAATACAACGTTTTGAATGCATGCGTGTGTAGCCAGTAAGCATTTGAAACCGTTTGCAGGTTAAAAGTCGACTGAAGGCCTCCAGCGGTTTAGTTGTGACGGCAAAACAACAAATGACGCTAATTAGTGACGTCCGTTAACATATCTGTTACTGATGTACATGCATCTTATGTTTGATTCTTCACCACAGTAAAACACGCCATAGACTGAACACACAATTGGTGTTTATCATTGTAGCCTGTAGCCAACGAAAGCTGGCGTTGCTAGCTTACTGTTACTGGCTGTTTGTCATATTGACGTAGCGCTAAATAGCAGCTAGTATTAGCATTATTAGTCTACGCGATGATTTGGGACTCCGTTAATATTTGTGCCGAAAAGGTTTGAGTCTTTAGGGCTTCAAACACGTGGAGAACAGTCACTTTTCAAACTAAAAGCAGCCCTTTAACACCGGTGTTACCCTAAATTGTGACCGCAGAGGATCAGTGCACTTCCTTGGTCCTGGCACGGTTGGAAGAGGTGCTCAATCTGCAGTCTCCCCGGCTTACGGCCGGTTTGTAAATGATAATACTGTTGATGATTGTGCAATACACAGACGGATTCTGGGTCGGGCTTGGGCATGCTTCAGACTCGTGGTGTGAGTAGTACCGGAGGAGAACTGGACCGGGTCGTACTGCGATACTCGATGAAAATGCTACTGTGCGCTCTGTGCTCAGTCAGCTCCGCTCACGTGCTCTGACGCAGGTCTAGTGTTTAACAAGTAATATGTGTAGATGCGACTTGTAAGTAAATTTGCAGTCATGCATTCTGTGTTGTAATGAGTCAAGTGTGATATTCATTAAATTAGCCTAATACTTTCATTACATTATAATGTGATGGAAATGTCTGTTATTCTCCTCTCTTTTAGTATACTAACATAATTTAACTGCTAAACTGTTGAATTGAATGAAGCACTGTCAGAAGTATCAGTGACAGGAACTTCCACACACATGACGCTGGAGTATTGCAAGAACGAGCGATACATGCATGATTCAAACAGGCTAAACGGATAATTAAGCTGATTTAAAAAGTCTGTCAATCCTATCAAGCACACTGCAAGCAAACAAGAAAAAATAAATCTTTGGTTCTCTTACAAACCCAACACTGGATGAGGAGACTCTGGAGAACCTGGAGGACTACATTGAAGAGCGCTTCTTCTGGATTGTCATGAGTCCCAAACCTGCAAAGATGCCAACTTCCAAGCGAAGCCCCCTGGACAATTCTCCTGGAGCCGCATCACCCCGGGCAGTGATGTTGACTTCCTCACATCCACAGATAAACTGTCGAGCTTCGATGCCCGAGATCCTCCACAGAGAGTTTCAAGCCTTGCGGGAATCTCTGGAGTTTAGCCAGCAACGGGTCTCCTCTCTGCCTACGGAGAATGCAGTCCTCCGAGAGTCTGTAAAATCCCTCACTGGTGGTGTTTCACTTCTCTCAACATGAAATAAAACGATGAATGAGATTATCCTAGATATGCGGGACAATTTATACTGGAATGGACGAAGGAAGATGGTGAAAGGCTTCCTACAAAAGCAGCTCAGGCACATTGAACACCATCACCAGCTCACTTTTGTTTCGATCTCACTTTCTCTTTCCCCCTGTGCACTTGTTTCCCACATGTTGTTTCTACATGATCACGTCTACCCTTCTTTTATTTATCTGGGTAGACCTCATGATTTCTGATAATTTCATGTAAGATTATTTGATTGCTTTTCACTCAAGAGGATGTTTCCGTTTCTAATGGCTCTAATTACCGACCAAAGGTTCTGATAAAATGAGTCTTTGATGAGACTGAATTTATTATCATTTAGTGTGTTCTTGTTCTGGAAGCTTCTCTCCGTGTCCCTTTCTTGATGTACCACTCTGCACGGTTTCAAGTCTTCTTAAGAGCTGTTTCTTGTGATATCTGATTGTAAATATGAAGTAAACTATCAAAGTGATCAAAAACTGAATTATAGGGGACATTTTAACATTATTAATAAATGGGAAAGCCAATTTTAATTTCTCTGTGCTGTCGTCTGTTACTCCATTACTTTTCCTGGGGTTTGAGATTTTTGCCGTGGTATTGGTTCAGTATCGGTACATATTTGAGAGAGGTTTTGCTATCATGACAACACTGTCCACACAGTGCTCTAACGCAGATTTTTGTCGGTGAGTGCAAAATAAGCGCTGAAGTCATGAAGTGTCACTGAGACATCGGTGAACTAAGAATGTCTTTGTTAGACGACGGCCCTGATCACGGCAGCCAGAGAGGATTCGCTGCTCGTCTTGTCTTAATACATGAAACCTTGGTATTGCAGTCCTATTGTTTGATGTTATTATGTGGATCATGTATTGGTGTGTTTTTCTCTCAGGGGTCGGTGGAGCCCATGCAGATTGATGCAGACCCCCAGGATGACCAGCAGAATGCTCCGGACACCAACTACATAGTGGAGAACCCGACACTGGTACTGACTCGACAGACTCGTATAAACACTAATACACCCTAATGGTGGCAGACAATGTAACTGTCCAATGACAATCATTATTGGTGTGATGCCTTTGTGGCAGTGATGGAATCCGTGTTGTAAGGAACATGGGGTCACTGTGATCTAGGGCTGCTCCCTTAGCTTAGAGGATCGTCAGTGGAGTCACTGCACTTTTAATATCTCTGTCCCAGATATGTTGGTAATTAGCAAGCAGATTCAAGTTTCTCCTATAATCCTTCAAGTCTTTAACCTTCTAATTCTTATTGCCCTTCAAATGTTTTCTACCTTCTCATAGTCATGACCGTATTTCACTTTCCCTGCCCCTGTGTGTAGGACCTGGAGCAGTACGCCACCAGCTACAGCGGATTAATGCGCATCGAGAGGCTTCAGTTTATTGCGGAGCATTGCCCCCAGCTCCGAGTGGAGGCCCTGAAGATGGCCCTCACCTTTGTCCAGAGGACCTTCAATGTCGACACTTATGAAGAGATCCACCGCAAACTCACAGAGGCCACACGGTATTCTAGTCAATCATCAGAAGAACACCGTGGCCCTGATTAGAAAACACTTAATGCCAGCAAAATGAACATGCTGTGTTCACACCAACCAAATGAAATGTTTTTCGTTTCTGCGTAGGGAAGTGCAAGGCGTGCCGGACACAGTACCTGAAGGTGGTGTTGTTCCTCCTCCCCTGGACTCTGCCTGGGCCGAGTCCACCAGGAAAAAGGCTCTGCTCAAGCTGGAGAAGCTGGATACTGATCTCAAGAACTACAAGGGGAACTCCATTAAAGAGAGCATCAGGTCCAATGTCTCCACTTTCAGTCATTTTGGCTTTCATCCTCTTAGACTTGTTTTTGTCAGGTGAACAGTGGAAGTGGTGTACTTACTCTGAAAGCTGGGAACCTAAAGCAACATTTTGTATTGACCGTCCTCATGCTCACTGATGGCACATAGGTGGCAGTAATAACAATAATGAAGACGGCAGAAAAGACAAACTGTTTGTAGCAAGAAGGTTCATGCTGATTAGTTTTCTCCCCCTCTCTCCTGCCTCCCCCCTCCTAGGAGAGGCCACGATGACTTGGGGGATCATTACCTGGACTGTGGAGATCTCAGCAACGCCCTCAAGTGCTACTCCCGAGCCCGAGACTACTGCACCAGTGCTAAGCATGTCATCAACATGTGTCTGAATGTCATCAAGGTACAGCACGGTGGACCCATGTAACCATGCTAACAGCTAGTGGTTAACTTCATGTAGCTTCTTAGTGATTAGTATAAAGCAGCTTAAACCAGAGATGTGTGTTTACAAGTGTCACATCAGGGGTAGAAACTACTGGGAGAGGTTTCAACAATTCAATTAAATTTTACTTATAGTGTCATATCACAACAGAAGTCATCTCAGGACACTTAACACATTGAGCAGGACTAGAATACGCTCATGACTTTCAGAGTTAACACAATTTCAAAGTCCCAACATCACCAGGGGCAAGAGTTACAGCGACAGTGGCGAGAAAACACTACCTTAACAGGCTTTTAGGCAGAAATCTGGTGCAGCCCAGGCCCTTGGGTTCCAACTGCATTTGGTGTTGATAGTAGTAGTAGTAGCATTAACAGTAGTGGTGGTATTAACAGAAGCAATATTATCAACAGTAGTAGTCCATGGCAGCAGGCACAGCCACGTCAGGATGGATCCATCCCAACCATGTCGCTGTAGACCAGAAAGCAGTAGCAGTTCAATGTGAGCTAACAATGTAGTAAATCGCTTCCTCTGTGCCCACAGGTTAGCGTTTACCTCCAGAACTGGTCCCATGTACTGAGCTATGTCAACAAAGCCGAATCCACGCCAGAGATAGCAGAGGTGAGTGGAAGGGTCTCACAGCAAAATGAAGTCAGCCATTTCTGTTTGATTTCCAGCATTGCTTTGTTCTTTACTACGATGATGCTGTTTCTGTTCCTCTAGCAACGGGGAGAGCGAGATAGCCAAAACCAAGCAGTCCTCACCAAGTTAAAGTGTGCTGCAGGTAAGACAGCATTTTGCTCTGTTATGATGAACAAAGTTCATCAGCTGAGATGTAACTACATCCTCACCGAAAGAGAAAATTAAAAAAACAAATTTATAGTAGATAATGTTGCAGCTTGATAAGAGACGTTTCTATATCAATGGTCCGTGCACTTCGGTACACATGGATCATAGAGATAAACAGACCTCTAGTTATTCAGAGCAACAGGGGGAAAGTGCAAAATATATCTATTGTATTGTAAGTTATTCCTATACATGCTGATCAGTCATCTCAGTCAGCCTGGCTACCTCTCCTCTTACACCGTGCTCATGCATGTAGGAGTTACTATGGTTACGCTACGTGAAACTCTCTCAATATACCATTTCATCCCAAAGTTTAGCTGGTGTAGAATTGCAGGAAATTAGTTTGAAATGACAGTATTATTTAAGTGTCCCTCATGTTTGGTCCCCCTTTCTTAAACCTAACCAGGCGCCCAGAATGAGGAGCATTGATCCTCATTATATTCTGTTGAAAAAAATATGTGTAATATCTGCACTCTGTGTCAGAAATGGTAAAGACAAATTAGCAAACGTATAAAAAGACTTTCATTCATGAAGCCAGAAAGGAGTCGAGTGAGTCGGGGAGAATATGTGGCCCCCAGTCCTATAGCTTTCTTAAAATGTGGCCCCCCGAACAATATAGTTGAGTAGCTCTGATTTAGGACATTTATGAGAAGTGAGACTCCACATGAGACACCAGGCTTGTCGTACCAAGGACAACTATGGTTTTGAGGGTGACGTGTATCATTGTGGACCCTGTAGTCTGTTATATGAAGAGAAGAAAGCAGCTAAAATAGACAGTAGTTATCTATCATGTGTGGACGATAGCGCTGCACAAAAAATCATTAAAAAATTGCGATCTCGATTCACACATACACGTGATCTCATTTCTACACACAGCGATTCTAAAGCATTTTATATCTCGAGCTGCATCACAAATGCTCCTATTTCCTTCCGGATTTTTTGAAGCACCCCCAAACGCAGCACTGCCGCTGCCTCCCTCAACCTATGATAAAGCGTCTTTACAACACGTGATTCAGTGGAGTGAAGGTGCGTGTCCACAAGGGCGATTTTTAACGCGTGTGGACGCGCAGCTTCCCAGTATTGCATGTTTGGTGGGCTGCCACTAGAGGATGATTGAACGGCGCTCTCCTTTAAACAACAAATTTTTACGAGCGTTCGCAAGCGTTCCCGAGGCGGCGAGTCGAGCCCGGCGCCTCTGATTAGCATAAAGTAGATTCGACTTCAACTTTAGGCAAATGAGGAGCGGCCAACTCGCTCGCCGTCTCTCGACATTCGCCGCAACGCTACCAGAATGCATTGCACGGCTTTTCACATAGACAATGAATGGGACACGGGGAAACACCGCTGCCTGTGGACACGCACCTTCCGAGTTATAGCGGAGGAAAGTCAGCGCCGGTAAGGAAGGTTGAGTGGATGGCGACGAAAACCCAGGCGGAAGTGGTGAGAGTCACCCATCCACCCGAACCGACCTTGTGCCCAAAAAAGGTTCGCATTCGGTGGTGTGGAGGTGGCCCTGATAAACACTGTACAACATGAGGGATTTCAGAAGATGATAAACACTCACAACAAACGGTACTAGATGCACTCCCGGAACTACTTTTCAAACATTGCGCTCCCGAACATGTACAATAAGCAGCGGGCAGTGGTCGAGGCACAATTGTGGGAAATCGATCATTTTCCCGCTACATCTGATTTATGGTCCAGTCGGACCATCGAGCAGTATTTGAGCCTGACGGTTCATTTTATAGCGCCTGATTCACTATCAGCCGCATGTCTACATTTTTTTTTTACTTTTGTAAAAATTACTTATCTTCCAATGATAGAACTACTACTATGCCTCTGCCAAAGCAACAAAAGTTTTGTTTTGTTAAAGTTCATCAGTGCAATAAACATTTTGTGGAAAAAAATGCAAGAGAATCGTGATCTCAATTCTAAGCAAAAAAATCGTGATTCACATTTTTTCCAGAATCGTGCAGCCCTAGTGGACGATGACTCGTCATTCCTAGTTGGTTTGTGTTTCAGGTCTGGCAGAGTTGGCCTCAAGAAAATATAAACCAGCTGCCAAGTGCTTCCTGCAGGCTTCTTTTGACCACTGTGACTGTCCAGAGGTGAGTCAATGTTGCTACGACAACTTGATCCACACATTTCAAAGTCAACTGAAGCTAATATGACGCTTCAGTAGTCTGCAAATGGATATTATTTTTAAAACCACGCCTATTTCTTTTTTAAAGATGCAATCACACAATGTTTTTACTTCAGTTTCCCCCTTTTTTTTCTTTTTTCTTTAAAAAACATCCATCAACCAGCATTCATCTATAAAGATCCAGGTTCAACACATAATGACATTGATCTATATACGAAAATAAATGAGTGTTTTTGTATTTTCTCTTCTCTACCATGATAGTTAGTGCTGATATTTACGATTGTCCTGATAACAGAAATTCGCCACGTGTGTTCCCTGCAGCTCCTGTCACCCAGTAATGTAGCTGTGTATGGAGGCTTGTGTGCTTTGGCCACATTTGACAGACAGGAGCTCCAACGTAACGTCATCTCCAGCAGGTACGAGTACTTTTAATAAATATCTAGTACATTTAATAAATAGACGTATATGGTAGTAACCATCTTTTTTTTTTCTGTCCTAAGCTCCTTTAAGTTATTTCTAGAGTTGGAACCTCAGATCCGTGACATCATCTTCAAGTTCTACGAGTCCAAGTACGCGTCTTGTCTCAAGCTGCTGGATGAAATGAAGGTTTGAGCAGAAACTTTTGTGAAAGTAATCCTAACGCTAAGCAAGTGGTCACCTCACGTTGCTCGCGGGGTTTGACTGCAGGATTTATGTTTATTCACCAGTAAGGAGGAGCTTTCCTCCGTAGACACCAACCAGGTATCATCCATCATGGCTGAAATAAACACTATTGCTGCTTTGTAATATTGAATGGAAACCAAACGCTGTTCTGTCTTAGTTCATGACATCATCCAGAGGTGCTTGGTGAATTTCAGCTGGATCTAACAAGAGAACCGTCTGCTGCTTAACCACAGCTGGATGAACCCAAAATAAAGTATTTAACTGTGATTTAATATCAATAACCAGATCAAAAGGATGCTGAAATAACTCCATTATGGTGGTGATCAGTAAAAAGTCTGAAGTACTGTTTTGTTAGGTCTGTCTGCAAGACCACAAGATAACTACTTTTAAAATGCTTGTTTTCTGAATGGCGTCTGGTTGATGGGTGCTAGGCTATGCTAACATTGTAGCTGCTCCATCAACACTCCAAATAAGGTCATCTAGACATAAATACGGCAGAGACCTTGTTGTTTGGACCACAGACAGTCTCTGGTCCCTCCACATAGTAGCTCACATTAGTCCAGAGACCAGACCAGACTATCTAGACCTTTCAGCAACATCAGGACGACAGAAGGACAATCTCAGCGCTCACAGGACACACAGCAACACTCAAATATATATAGCTTGTTGAAATATTTCAACTAGATGTTACAGAAGGGCAAGGCAAGCTATCGTGTAACCATTTAGAGTTAATGTGACTGTGGTGTTTCCTCCAGGATAACCTTCTGTTGGACATGTACCTGGCCCCTCACGTCAAGACCCTGTACAGCCAGATCAGGAACAGAGCCCTCATTCAGGTGAGACATGCATGGCATTTCCGTCCACTTGGAATCCAGGATATTCAAAATTTTTGTAAATTTCTTGGAATTGTACGCTGCAATTTGACCGGTTGGCGGAGGCATAAAACAACAAGGGACGAGTGATGGTGAATCAGGTTCAGCTGCTTTGGTGTGAATGAAAGAGACAACAGATAGAATGGAGGGACAGCAGGACAAGAACAAACAAGGAGGTTCTGACGTGGAGAACACAGACAGCTGCTCTCTCCTTCTCCTTCCTCAAGGTGTCCTAAAATCAATAATCATGTCCTTTGTCTTGGATGTGTTAAGCACCAAAAAAGAAAGATCACACCAACTCATAAAATCCTGCAAGACTGGACCATGGCTGGATTCATTGTTGTACAACAAACTCACAATGACTGTCGTCTGCAAATTTTTAAATGTGCCTTTTTTCATAAACACTCTTGCACATGTTTGTGTAAAGAATAAAAAGTAAAGGAGAGAGAACACATCCCTGAGGTGAGCCAGTAGAGGAACACAGTGACTCAGATAAAGTACCATTCACTGACGGCTTCTTCTCTAGTTCTGGTTCTGCTGGTCCCCTTGTCACTACTTGGAGCATGAGGTGGTGCAGGAATGGGCAACAGTCCATTTGCCCTGATTGGCTGAGCTGCCCCTCTTTGCACTGTTGTGGCTGCATCAACACACTAACTCCATTATAAGGAAAGTTAAACCAAATTAGATCGCTATATCATCCAATCTTGGCCCTATGAGGCCCTACCACAAGGCTCCAGACCAGAGTGAGTGAGAGCATGGAGAGCATCACACAACAAATCACACAGCTACATAGTGAGGGTGGTGAGTGTTACAGAGTTACTATAAAAGGGCCACGTCGGTAATAATGCGATAAGGAGAAAGACGGATGCTGTGGACAATAGTATTCTTGATTTAAACAAACATTATATAATTTATTCAGAATTATATGATATGAAGGTTGCACATCTGTGGACCACTTGTGGTCACAGGTGTCTGGAGACGATGTGGTGAACGTGATCCTGCTGTAACATCATCCAGCAGGATCGGTTTGGTGGTGGGTAAGCTCTGGTGCAGGTTCCTCCTGGTCCAGGACTAGTCCGGGTTCATGTGGTTGTAGGTGGTTCCTGGATGATGAAGGCATTTATGCCATTGACTGGCCCTCATTTTCTCCTGACTACCTGCTCTACCAAGCAGAAAAGGATGTGTATGGACCTCCTTTCTCACATTAATACATGCAATGAACAGAAATGTTGTATTTCTGTCATGTTCCGCAAGCTTCATTTGGGCTGTGAAATCAGTCATCATTGCATCCTCCTTTTCTACATTGGTTTAGCACCACCGGAAATGTAGTTAAAATTTGAGCTGATTTTTGTAAAGGTGCTACCTTCAAATTGGGAGTTCCTGGTACTTTTACTTGAACGCGACGGCAGCAGCTTTTTTCCTCTACCAAAGCTCCTTTGATTACCATGAAAAGCACTCTAGTGTGTGTGTGTGTGTGTGTGTGTGTGTGTGTGTGTGTGTGTGTGTGTGTGTGTGTGTGTGTGTGTGTGTGTGTGTGTGTGTGTGTGTGTGTGTGTGTGTGTGTGTGTGTGTGTGTGTGTGTGTGTGTGTGTGTGTGTGTGTGTGTGTGTGTGTGTGTGTGTGTGTGTGCGCGTGTGCGTGTGCGTGTGTGTGTGTGCACGTGTGTGTGTAGTATTTCAGTCCCTACGTGTCAGCAGACATGACTAAGATGGCTCAGGCCTTCAACACCACAGTAGCAGCTCTGGAAGACGAGCTCACCCAGCTCATACTGGAGGGACTCATCAACGCACGGATTGACTCCCACAGCAAGGTGAGACACACATGCGCATACACAGGAAAATGTGAGGCATTAGTGATTTGAGCCATCCCTGACAGCCAGTGCACCGTGTTGACAGATTCTTTATGCGAGGGATGTGGACCAGAGGAGCACCACGTTTGAGAAGTCGCTCCATATGGGCAAAGAGTTCCAGAGACGAGCCAAAGCCATGATCCTCCGAGCTGCCGTGCTGCGCAATCAGATCCACGTCAAGGTAGGAACCATCGCAGCGCATCCTCAACGGAACAAACCCATCTTCAGACTAGGATGAGCATTAATACAAATCTAGAAGCATATGGTATTTAGGGATGTCACTTTCAATGAATTCCGCTTTCCACATTAGGGATGATAGTGGTGAGTTTTCTCAGGATGATCGTAAATATCATCACGAGTGACTTGAAAGTGCTGCCTAGCTAACTATCGTGGTAAAGAAGTGAAAATAGAGACTGGACTTAAAAAATACAGGAGAATACAATACTGATACTATACAAAATCATTTTTAAATGTAGTTATCCTTTATTCATGAAGGGAGACCTTATGATTTATGATCGTCTCATTTCAGATGATTTGATTATTTGTCACAAAAGAAAGGATATCTACGGTGACCCTGAAGGGCAAACGACAACAACAATAACAAAAACACAATATTCACACAAAAACACATTTACAGGAATTCTACCGGAAAAGGGTAGGTACTTGCTATGATGACACCTCATTGCTGATTGGACGAAAGCACGGCCGTCTTTTTACCAGGTGGGAGGGCTGCTTTACGCCACACAGGTCTCTTACGGCTCGGACGGCCATCATTCAGCATCAGATGTATTGCCCTCATTGTGACAAAACAGTTACGCAGGGCTCTCTAGTACGCATTTCAACCTGTTCACACGCCACACCTAGTATTTCTCACCCAGAGAAATGACCAGGCTCATTGTTTCACATTAGTTTTTTTCGTCCATCAAACAACAAACTTCATTACACACAGAAAGCTCGCACACTGAGTCCGATGCATTTTTTAATACATATTCGTTGCGAAAATTCACAAAGCAAAAATAAACAGCGTCATCAGCAGGAAGGGAGATTCTGTGATCGATCATTTCATGAAAAAATTAAAAAGAGCAATGCAAAAGTTGGATCGTGGAGATCAGTGGTCTTCTTTGTAATGTGCGGTCCCAGTAGTACTGGACCACCGACCTCCTGAAGTCCACCTGGACCCGACCGGGATCGTTGAAAATAAACATCATCCAGCAGTTAGCAGGATTGTTGCACAGCTTCATTCTTGACTTGACTGTTTATTTTCAACGATCTCGATCGGGTCCAGGTGGACTTCAGGTCCGGTTTCCACAACTGGGACCGCATATCTCCGTGGTTAACCTGAACCGCAGCTGCAGTACATCCCAGATCCCAAACTGCTCTGCGATCGCTCGCCAAAATCTGTTCTTCATCTCCGCATGAAAGCAGCCCTTCACCTGTTAAAAAGACAGAAGTGCTCCTCCAATACTCAATGATGTGTCGCTTTCCGGTAGAACTTAATGTGGTTGTGTTTTTTTTTTTTAAAGTCCCAGTGGGCAAGCCCGGCGGATGGAGGGCACTTTGAATGTTTACAACTCTCACGCTCCTCCCCCGCGACCACCGAGCTCCTTCCCCTTGACTTCGTGCACTTTGAAATCCCTTAGATCACGCCACCTTTGAAACACGGGTCTGATGTTGACGCTGGTTTTATCACGGGCACAGTCGCAATCTTTCTTTTTTTCCTTCTTTTCCATCTGTGTTTTCTTTTCCTTGGTTGTTTTGGACCTCCTCATTTCAGTTTTTAACCAAGGAATTAGACGCTTATTGCTACTTCCCTCCGCCTCCCCCTTGTGATAGTGGTACGACCTGAGGGGGGAGGGGCTCTGTGTGCACGAACACAGCCCTGCGTGCTGATTGGTTGACGATCTGGGCTCTGTCGATTTTTTTTTTTTTTTTGCAAAACAAACAGGCTATATGTGAGCGCTTTTTTTCTAAAACCGGATAATTTATGTTGTTCTATCGGAGCATAATGTCGGCTTCAGTGAATATGATCAAAACAATGTTGCCAACTGGGACTTTAAAGTGGTTGTTTTTTTGTGAATGTGGTTGTGTTTTTGTGAATATCTTTGCCGTTTTATATAATAATAATGAAAAAAATCCTAACAATGTACAGTGATTTGCCGTCATTTTTAGAGTTTAAAGCATATATTGATGATTATCAGGATAATATTGTGAATCGCAGTTATTTTGTCTGGATAATGTTGACATGGGATTTTGTTGAAAGTTTTTTTGTCAAACGACTGTTTCCAAGTCAAGAATGAAGTTAGTCACGGAAGGAAAACATACAATAAACATTAACCATTGGCTGTCGTGTGTTGTGTCTCTGCTCAGTCTCCTCCCAGAGAAGGCAGCCAGGGTGAGCTGACACCAGCCAACAGCCAGACCAGGATGAGCACCAACATGTGAGGAGGAAGAGGAAGAAGTCCTCTTCACAGTTTACCTGCACAACATAAAGACTTTCTGATCTCTGACATGTGGACATGGAGAAATGGAGGGTTTTGATAAAAGCTCAGCACTCGCTCAGCTTTCACACGATGGCGGCCTCATTATCAGAACCAAGGTTTTAAAATAAAAATCACCTACCAACACAAGCACTCACTGGTTGTTTCTGTTGTCGTCCTTGTGTATGGATGTTTGGTTACTTGAATACTGAAAGCTGTGCAGATTTAGTGGCTTCTATTGGTGAGTTTGAAGATTGCAATCATTTACATTTGCATTTAGGTAATTTAGCAGACGCTTTCATCCAAAGCGACTTACAATAAGTACATTTGTCAAAAGAAAGAAAGAAACCACAACATATTGCCGATAAAGTAAATGCTGAAAAATAGAAGTGTATACCGGTATGTATATATATATATATATAGTGGAGACAACATCCTTCTCTTAAGCTACACTCTTAATGCTTATCAGTTTTTACATCTTCTTTTTGGGATTTTCTGTAAATACATCATTGTGCTGTGGAATTTATGTTTTTATTTTTATTTAAACTACTAATCATAGAAATCCTCCAAGTCCCCGTGCATGTCCTCAGCTTCCAGATCACCTGGAACTTTCTGCTAACCTAGGAATCTGGAAGCACACTTCACAGGGGTTATTTCATCGTCACTGTAATCTGATAGATATGATGTTGCATCACCTTTACCCTCATCATCATCCAGCACTCTGGTGTACAGTAACATCTTGTCCATGGCAACGTCAATCAGCCTCTGAACTAAGTCTCTCGGGAATGGAACACAACAACAACACAACGCAGTCATAATTTTGGTCATTATAATTATGGTTATCAGAACTGATTGTATGAGTCCTGACCACCTCCCAAACATGCTCTCCATCCATGAAAAGTAAGGGTGTTCATCAATACCGCGAACTCCTCGGATAACGATGTCAAACCTGCCAGCGCCCTAGTCCCACTGCCGTCATGAGCGGTGTTGTTGGGAATGAAAGTGCAACACATATCCCCAAACATCTTACACACGCCTCCCTTCTCGGCCAGCAGCATGTCCAGCGCCAGCCGTTTCTGCCATGCCAAGAGACTAGTCCTATCTAATTGTGAATACAACCCCTTGATGCTGTCTCTGACATAATTTATGAACCTTTGTTGGTTATAATACATATAGTTAATCCAATCAACATTTTTAATGTTGGTCTAAGTGTCTTACCACCGCAGAACCACCAGATGTCCGCACTGGTCACAAGTTGTCTTCTCACCCACGCATCCTGCACACCCCAGTCTCCTGCTGATAACTTCAGGGTTAGATTACAGGGAGCCAAAGTTCCTACACTAACCGTACCTTCTTCTCTAGACAGACAGGTGTAGTTGCCGTCATATGGCTCAAACCAGGGTGGCCGCGTGTGAGTTGGCACAGGGGGAAAAAATTGGTGTACAGTGGTGCAGTTCCTGTCAGCGGGTAGAGACACAAAGTTATACAATTTGCGTCCAATTTCTCTTTTAGCTCTTAATTTGGCTGGTGTTGAATTAGCTAGTGTTGTATTGGCTAGTGTCGAATTTACAATCAGTGATTCAGCTGCGGTGCGATTGTTGTTGCCATTCGATTGTTGAGACTGAAGTTCGTGTACCCAGAGTATCGGAACTACCACTATCAATGCTACCAGACTGATTAGACACAATGTTCCTCTCATACTGCATCCCGTCCTTCGGTATGGATGCCACAGTCTGTCGGCCATGGTGTGGTGTTTTTACTTATCTGTCTCCCCTGGAGTGCTGTATGCTCTCTTACAGTGTGTCAGATGAACCCACGTCCCTCTCTCAGCGATGTGGACTGCTGTCGGTGTAGATAGCAGAACCTGATATGGACCTTCCCAGCGAGGAGATGACCAGTGATACCAATGATAACTGCAATGAAACTTTTAGTTGAATGCTAGACATTTCTGATAATTTAGCCATGACTTGGTTTCTGAAATGTGGACAGTTATCACAATAAATTGTTTCTGGGAATCCGAATCTTAGTGCAATAATAGTAGTGTGGCGTGCGGGCGGTTAAGAGGTAGACCAGAAAACTGGTATAGTTAAGGAGCCAACAACGCCACCTTGGGATTTCGCCCAAGGAATGATACTTATACCTCAGACTAAAACAGATATTCAAAGGCACAGAGGTTCGCAATACTTATGAGGCTGGAGACGTGGTTCCATTTAACAATAGTTCATATTTTATTTTACACAAACACCTCAATAATAAAAAAGGCCAAAAACACAACAAACACAATTATGAAGGGGGGGGGGGGGAACGGCCGACGCTGAGGCTTACCAGTGGAAGGATGGGTCACCAGGAGTGAGGTATCCGAGGGAGAGAGACGCCCCAAGCACACGTGCACACACCTCCACACTCACACACACACACGCACGTGGAGGATCACACCAGGGGTCAACACAGCACACAACGAGGGGACACCACCACCTACGCGCACCAACCACCACCTTGAGGCTCTCAGCTTCTGCACGGGAAAAGAACAGACGTGACAATTAGTGGGACATTACTCACAAATAAACAAAAAGACTGGATAACATTGGCCGACATGCGGCAAAGGATTAAAGTATGATTACTGTACGAACACAAACAAAACAGATTCTTGGTAGGTCTAAGCAGCCAGGGATGACAAATAATAAGAAATTAACAAACATACCTGCTGCAGCGGACATCGGACGCAACGGAGATGACGTGTGGTTTCAGTGACTAGAGGTGGAGCCTATAGGACCCCTGCCTGTCTTTATAGATTGCCAGCCTGCAATGATTGGCTGTCAATCACCGGGCCAATGTACGGGATCACCGACACTGGAGCAGAATAAACTGCAGCCCCATTCTGCTACAATCTACCCCCCCAATTTGCATCGTCGACCCGGCGATGAACCAATAAAGACCGTACCTAAGCTGGGTCCACGGCCTAAATAAGACAGAAACTGCATTACACACAGGACCAGAAGAGTTTGCAGCCCCATGTGCTACTTCCCCCACAGGCCGGGGAAGATGGTAGACGTTGGAATGCTGGCCAGCAGTTGACCGTGCCGTCCTTTGTACTGCTGTTTCGCTGGTGTCAAAATAACTGGTTGGTAGAACAGCTGACGAAGCCGAGGGTTGGCGCTGCATCACAGTAGTGGGAGCCACTGAAGGGCCTGGTGCAATGGGAGTCACTTCAGAGGGCAACAACCGAGGGGTGGTCTGGGTCACTGCGATTGGTCTGGTAGGAGTCCCAGTAGGGACGGTCTGAGGAACGTCATGCCAGAGGACCAACACATCACCGTCACTTGATGCGGAATCCTCTGTTGGTGGCTCGTTGACGGGGAGTGGGTTACTGGTGAAGACACCACCCGGGGAGTGCTTTCTGACCATGGCTTTCAACAAGGCACGATTGACTCGCCTGATTTTGGACCGGTCGTCTACAGGGGCGATGGTATATACTGATCCACCCTCTTGAGGCGCTTTCAGGACTTGGTATGTTACAGAGCTCCAAAGATCTTGGATTTTATGACGCCCTCTGGCACTGAAATCACGCAGCAATACCAACTGGCCCTCCTTCAGTGGTGCATCGTGAACACGCTGATCATAGTTCTTCTTTCGGCGCTCTGCAGCCGTCTTCAACCGTTCCCTAGCCCCTTCAAAGGCCATCTGTAGTCGGGTCTGGTGCTCCTGAATCCACTCATGAATATTCCCACCAGCAGGCTCCTGAACTCTACCCAGCAGAAAATCGACTGGTAGCCTGGGTTCCTGGCCGAACATCAAAAAGAAGGGTGACTCACCGGTAGCCTGATGGGGAGTGGTGTTATAACAGTAGAGGACCTGTGGTAAGCAGGAACTCCAGTCTCTCTTCCGAGACACGGGTAGCGTGGGCAACAAGTTGTGGAGGGTTCTATTGAAACGCTCACACTGGCCATTGCCGGCTGGATGGTACGGGGTTGTGCGAGATTTCTCAATGTTGTACAGGCCGCAAAGCTGCTGGATGAGAGCACTCTCGAAATTCCGACCCTGGTCTGAGTGTATGCGAGTTGGAACACCAAACTTATAAAACCACTCCACTACCAAAACCTGTGCCACAGTAGAGGCACATTGATTACGTGTGGGAACTGCCAGTGTGTACTTGCTGAAGACATCCGTCATCACCAAGACGTTTTCCTGTCCGGTACTGGCAGGTTCCAACATGGTGTAATCAATGGCTAGGATTTCATTGGGTCGGGAAGCCATCAAATGCCCCATAAAGCTACGAGCAGCGGGTTGAACATCCTTGGCCACTTGGCACCTCTCACAGGCCTGGCACCACTGTGCCACCTCCGAGGACATCCCTGGCCAGTAGCACCGTGGGCGCAGTAGCTCCATCGTTCTCTCTCCCCCTTGATGGCCATGTTCCTGGTGAACCCGAGTCAACACTTCCTCCTTCAAGGCAGCAGGCAACAGCAGCTGAAGCACTGGCTCGGCACCATCGGGACGGAAAACCTGGTGATAGAGGATTCCATTCCTCTCAACCAGGCGGTCCCACTGCCGGAGTAACGCCAGTACAGGACGCGAAACAAGTTTCCGCTCCTCCTGGTTGGGCCGCTGCTTCCGCCTCAAAAACACCAACACTTGCTGGATAACAGGATCTGTCTGCTGGAGGGTAGCCATGTCAGCAGCTGAATGATGGGGCAGGACGTGCCAGGGACCATGGCTTCCATCTCTTGCACCCCGGATGGATACTGACGGGAAAGAGCATCAGCGTTCTGGTTCTCCTTCCTGATCGGTACTTCAGCTCAAAGTGAAAGGATGCAAGTTGGGCTGCCCACCGTTGCTCAGTAGCACCGAGCTTAGCTGTTGACAGATGGCTGAGTGGGTTATTATCGGTATAGACCACACACTTATTGCCAAGCAGGTACTCCCTGAATTTCTCCGTCATGGCCCACTTGAGCGCCAGGAACTCCAACTTCATGGAACTATAGTTCTGCATATTGCGCTCAGTGGGCCTCAGACCGCGGCTGGCATAAGCGATAGGCCGGACCTTGCCTCCTTGCTCCTGGGAAAGCACCGCCCCAAGGCCACCGTAACTTGCATCCACCTCCAGAACAAAGGGGCGTGAGAAGTCCGCGTAAGCGAGTACTGGTGCAATGGTTAGCTTGGTCTTTAGTGTCTCAAAACTGCTACGGCACTCCTCCGTCCAGTTCCCAATAGCACCCCGCGCTGCCTTTGTCCTGGATCTGGTGCCTCCTAGCTCTGCCACCAGCCTATGTAGAGGGGCCGCCAACTTGGCAAAGCCCTCTACAAACCGACGATAATAGCTGGCGAACCCCAGGAAAGACCGCAGCTCAGAGATGGTAGTGGGAGGTCGCCACTTGGCTACCACTTCTATCTTACTTGGGTCGGTGGAAACCCCCTTGTCCGAGATCACGTGACCCAAGTAGCGCACCTCTCGCTGGAAAAACGCACATTTGGTGAGCTTTGCCTTAAGATTTTCCCTTTGTAGCCGACCCAGCACCACCTCCAGCCTCTCAAGATGTTGCTCTACTGTGGAGGAGAAAATAACAATGTCATCTAGGTAAAGAAGCAAGGATTGGCACTGTTGTTGGTCACTGAATATTCTCTGCATCAGTCTCTCGAATGTGCTGGGGGCGTTACAGAGCCCAAAGGGCATGCGGTTCCACTCAAATAATCCAAACAGAGTGCAGAAGGCAGTCTTGGCACGATCTTCCTCTGTTACCGGGACCTGGTTATATCCACTGGCCAGGTCCATGGTGGAAAACCAGCGAGCGCCTGTCAGTGCATCCAGGGATTCCTCGATACGGGGCAGAGGAAATGCATCTTTCCGTGTCTTGTGGTTCAGTTGTCGATAGTCTAAACACATGCGCAGACTGACGTCCTTCTTTTTGACCAGCAAAATGGGGGAAGCGTAAGGGCTGCTACTCTCTCGGATTACCTGTGCCTCTAGCAGTTGGTTGATGTGTTCTTTGACAACCTCGTACTCGGACGGGGGTATACGCCTATAGCGCTGCTGCACAGGGACCTGGTCTAGGAGAGGGATATCATGGGCCATTAGGTTAGTGCACCCCAAATCCCCATCGTGAGCTGAAAAAACTGAGTGATACTTCCTAAGAAGGGACTTCACCTGGCCCTGCTCATCGACAGGCAATGGGGACAGATCAATGGCCTCTATCTGATCCTGCATGGCATGAACCACTGATTGGGACCTCACAGTGGCTATGCCAGATGGTACCTCAGTGACTCCTGTGGGAAGGCTCACAACATTAACCCCATCCAACGTACCTACAATGGTGCGGGGGTAAAGCAACACATCGGTTGAACCAACATTGACAATTGGGATGTAGGCCGTGCCCCGTAGCACCTGAACTAAAGCAGGGGAAGCAAGCAGTCCTGCAGGTAAGCCAGAGTGTAGGGGCTCAAACAGCACTGTGGTACCGGAATACTGTTCGGAGCATGTGGCCTCCACTATCTTCATTACACCACCTGGGATGCGACAAACCTTCCTGCCTCTGACTTTTGCCCTACCCGCAGCTTCCTGAGGGGCCTGCACACTAGCGTGGTGACACTTCTGCAACGCCTGCACAACTAATTCTGGGGCCTCAAATACCAAAGGCAAATCAAACAAGGCAAAGCTGTGCTGCCCAAAGAGGTCACGATAGCACCTGCGGATGACATTCATTCCCAAAACACCAGGGGCCTCATGTATCAATGTTGCGTACGCACAAAAACATGGCGTACGTAATTTTCCACACCAACGTTCAGATGTATCAAAAGTGAAATGAGCGTGGAAATGTGCGGTGTCCCACGGCAGCTTCATGGCTGGCGTACGCACGTTTCTACAGCTATTGTTCCTTTGGCGACACTCTGAGGTGATGCTGGGAAACTGTTAATTATGTGAAAACAATTAGTCCTCAGAGTAATGTGCACATCAGAGACACATTAATGGACAATTAACACACACGTGTTTGCAATCATATGGATGAATATAAAAGCATGCACAAAGTGATGAAAAAATGGCATTAACAGCGGCAGCCTTGGCCTTGTTAGAAGACATCGCAAACGGTAACATCAGACGTGAGAGGGTGTTTAGAGAACGGGAGGATATGTTAGCAAATGACGACAACTGGCTCATGAGTCGTTTAAGGTTGCCGAGGCCAGTGTTACTGGAGCTGTGCGCAGAGCTGCGGCCGGCCCTAGAAAGAAACACAGCCAGGAGCCAGGGGTTGTCCGTGCCCACACAGGTGCTGACCACTCTGGGGTTTCGTTTCTGGCAACAGGAGCCTTCCAGAGGGAACTGGCCGATCGGTCAGGAGTGTGCCAGTCCACTCTGAGCCGAGCCATGCCAGCTGTGTGGGACGGGATCATAAGAATGTCATCCAGGTACATCAAATTCCCATACAATGCTGTTGAACAGGCCAACATTAAAGCGCAATTTGCAGCAAGAGCCGGTTTCCCTAATGTAATCGGAGCTATTGACTGCACACATGTTGCTTTAAAAGCGCCATCACAGGATGAATTTGTTTTTGTCAACAGGAAACATTTTCATTCAATAAATGTTCAAATAATATGTGATGCGCAAATGCAGCTCACCAACATCGTGGCAAGGTGGCCTGGTTCAACGCATGACTCGTTCATTCTTACTAATAGCATGGTTGGTAACAGGCTGGAGGCTGGCACGGTGCGCGATGGGTGGCTTCTCGTGAGTTAATGTATCCGTTTAATTGCGCCCCGAATGTAAACCAGCACGATGCCCATTTGGGCACGTGCATTCAAATATGTGCATTTGTTTTTCCCTGGTGAAAATAGAGCTGCAGAGCTATCTAACAAGCCCTTTATTGTCTCCTTGTGTTCAGTATTTGTGTCGATAAACGCGTGCGTAAAGTTGGAAATGTCACACTGCAGTAGCCACGGCGCACTTCTGCAGTCATTAATATATATAATAATATAATATATAATATATTAATATCCTCCTGTCCCCCCGCCCGTTGCGGTCACGCTTCGGCGGTGGGCCGAAATCCTCCGCTTCACCTCCACCTTCACGTCGGACCATTTCTTTTTTATTTCAGGGAGTGTGCGCTGCTCCGACCCCACAGTATTCACTGCCTCACACACACGCTCCCACTCACATTTCTTTTTTTTGTGTTTATGCCTGATGAGAGGCTACCAAATAATACTGGTCTTCGAGTCTCGACTTCGTTTAAGAGCGTTTCCAGCTCAGACTCGGTGAAGTTGCGCTTCTTCCGTTTTTCATTTTGTAGATCTGATGGTGCAGAGAGGGGAATCCCCGGTGCAGGCCCTATTTAAATGCATTTGCATATTTAAATGCAGGCGTGGACAGGGAGGAGTTTAGCACTTCCACATGTGCGCTTAATTCCACGTTGATTGGGATGTACAAAGGAAAAGTGCTTGGATCCATGTGTACGCACACTTTGATACATCTGATTTTTTTTGTGCGTACGACCGTTTCTGGATTCTAGCGTACGCCATTTTTCAGTAGGAAATCCACGCAATTCTTAGTACATGAGGCCCCAGGAACCTGCACTGACAAAACCCCAGGGGGGTCCTTAACCACCAAAACCCCACACCGTGGCATTAACTTACCACAGAGCTCAACATCTATCTCTAGGTAGCCAATATAGGGAATAGTTAGACCATTGGCCGCTCTTAGCTCCAACCAATGACAAGATTGGAGTCGCTCTCGACCCCATGGCTCAAAATGCTGGAGGAAAAGGCTCTCCGTGACCGTAGATACCATGGACCCAGTATCCACTAAGCAGGGCACCTTAACTCCACCCATGCTCACATCTAGATGAGGGCACGATGCCATCAGTTTTGATGTATCCCCCAAAACACTTGAAACAACCCCGGAGCCAGTGGTTGCCCCAACCGAACTGTGGCCTTGCAGTTCGGTGGGCGCTAGTTTTCCGAGAGATGAGACGGCCGAGTAGACAATGGAGCACGCAACATGGGCTGGGCACGAGGGGGAGCACGTACCCCATCACACTCACTAGCATAGTGGCCAGGCTGCTGGCAGCGTCTACATATTATTGGGAAAACTCTTGCAGAGTCTCCCCTTCTTGCTGCCTTCGGGAGAAAAAGGCCTGCTGTAAGGCTACGTAGGACTCTGAACACCCATACAACTCCCTCAACACAGCAATGATCTTAGTTGGATCCCCCCGTTCAGTACTAGAGCGATACTTTATCTCTTCACGAGCTTCCCCTTGTAGGTCATCAAACAAAAAGAATGCCTGGTCAGGTGTAGATAAATGCCGTACCCTCATGCAAGCTTGTGCCTCCTCAATCCACTCCGTCAAACTGGTGCCTGCTTGTCCACTAAACATGGGGCATTTCCTGTCTCTGGGTACAAAAACTAGTCTGTTGGTTACATGGGCACTAGCAGCCGAAGGCGCAGTAGGCAGCACAGAAATAGAAGGCACTGCACTAGGGCCAGGTAGGGCCACATCCTGCTCCTGGCACAACCTCTCATTATCTGCTCGCAACTGGGCAACTAGATCCCTCAGTTCCTGCAACTCTTCCCCCATACTACAGCCGTATACAGTGAAGAAAATAAGTATTTGAACACCCTGCTATTTTGCAAGTTCTCCCACTTAGAAATCATGGAGGGGTCTGAAATTTTCATGGTAGGTGCATGTCCACTGTGTGAGAGATAATCTAAAAAGAAAAAATCCAGAAATCACAATCTATGATTTTTTAACAATTTATTCGTGTGATACAGCTGAAAATAAGTATTTGAACACCTGTCTATCAGCTAGAATTCTGACCCTCAAAGACCTGTCAGTCCGCCTTTAAAAGTCCTCCTCCACTCCACTGTATTATCCTGAATCAGATGCACATTAGCTGCATAAAGACACCTGTCCACCCCATACAATCAGTAAGACCCAAACATTCAGCATGGCTAAGAGCAAAGAGCTGTCCAAAGACACCAGAGACAAAATTGTACAACTCCACAAGGCTGGAAAGGGCTACGGAGAAATTGCCAAGCAGCTTGGTGAAAAAAGGTCCACTGTTGGAGCAATCATTAGAAAATGGAAGAAGCTAAACATGACGGTCAATCTCAATCGGAGTGGAGCCCCATGCAAAATATCACCGCGTGGGGTCTCAATGATGCTACGAAAGGTGAGGAATCAGCCCCGAACTACACGGCAGGACTTGGTCAATGACCTGAAAAGAGCTGGGACCACCGTTTCCATGGTCACTGTTGGTAATACACTAAGACGTCATGGTTTGAAATCATGCATGGCACGGAAGGTTCCCCTGCTTAAACCAGCACATGTTAAGGCCCGTCTTAAGTTTGCCAATGACCATTTGGATGATCCAGAGGAGTCATGGGAGAAAGTTTTGTGGTCAGATGAGACCAAAATGGACCTTTTTGGTCATAATTCCACTAAGCGTGTTTGGAGGAAGAAGAATGATGCGTACCATCCCAAGAACACCATCCCTACTGTGAAGCATGGGGGTGGTAGCATCATGCTTTGGGGTGTTTTTCTGCTCATGGGACAGGACGACTGTACTGTATTAAGGAGAGGATGACTGCAGCCATGTATTATGAGATTTTGGGGAACAACCTCTTTCCCTCAGTCAGATCATTGAAGATGAGTCGTGGCTGGATCTTCCAACATGACAATGACCCAAAGCACACAGCCAGGAAAACCAAGGAGTGGCTTCGTAAGAAGCATATCAAGGTTCTGGAGTGGCCTAGCCAGTCTCCAGACCTAAATCCAATTGAAAATCTTTGGAGGGAGCTGAAACTCCGTGTTTCTCAGCGACAGCCCAGAAACCTGACTGATCTAGAGAAGATCTGTGTGGAGGAGTGGGCCAAAATCCCTCCTGCAGTCTGTGCAAACCTGGTGAAGAACTACAGGAAACGTTTGACCTCTGTAATTGCAAACAAAGGCTACTCTACCAAATATTAACGTTGGTGTTCAAATACTTATTTTCAGCTGTATCACACGAATAAATTGTTAAAAAATCATAGATTGTGATTTCTGGATTTTTCTTTTTAGATTATCTCTCACACAGTGGACATGCACCTACCATGAAAATGTCAGACCCCTCCATGATTTCTAAGTGGGAGAACTTGCAAAATAGCAGGGTGTTCAAATACTTATTTTCTTCACTGTAGGTTTAAATGACACGCCTGCAACACAGTACCCCAAAACACGAGACCCCACCAAGGTTCACCACAGTTCCACAAACCACTAGCTGCTGCTTTGCCTCCAAACACACAAAAAAAAATGGAACACACGTTTTTGCCTTCAAAAGTAAATCCTGCCGACAATGCCAAATGTGGCGGGCGGGCGGTTAAGAGGTAGACCAGAAAACTGGTATAATTAAGGAGCCAACAACGCCACCTTGGGATTTCGCCCAAGGAATGATACTTCAGACTAAACAAGATATTCAAAGGCACAGAGGTTCGCAATACTTATGAGGCTGGAGACGTGGTTCCATTTAACAATAGTTCATATTTTATTTTACACAAACACCTCAATAATAAAAAAGGCCAAAAACACAACAAACACAATTATGAAGGGGGGGGGGAAACGGCCGACGCTGAGGCTTACCAGTGGAAGGATGGGTCACCAGGAGTGAGGTATCCGAGGGAGAGAGACGCCCCAAGCACACGTGCACACACCTCCACACTCACACACACACACACGCACGTGGAGGATCACACCAGGGGTCAACACAGCACACAACGAGGGGACACCACCACCTACGCGCACCAACCACCACCTTGAGGCTCTCAGCTTCTGCACGGGAAAAGAACAGACGTGACAATTAGTGGGACATCACTCACAAATAAACAAAAAGACTGGATAACACTGGACGACATGCGGCAAAGGATTAAGGTATGATTACTGTACGAACACAAACAAAACAGATTCTTGGTAGGTCTAAGCAGCCAGGGATGACAAATAATAAGGAAATTAACAAAGCAAAAATGGAATAAGGAAAATAAACAGAATCAACTTCAAAAGAAACAATAATGGCAGTAACCAGTTAGCAATTAAGCAATCAAAAATGACAAGTTAAGCCCCACTGATCGCACCCACAATACTAAAAATGACACTGAAATGAATGGAGACGGTCAACAGCCACCATGAGCAAAAACAATGGTAACGTTAGGCAAAAACACAGGTAGGCAAAGCAGCAGCGTAGGGATAGTTCGGACAGATGTAGCTGCTACGTCGCTAGCTGCCGAATACTGGCACTGAGAGATGCACCGGCACGCAGTCCCGATCCGGCCGTGCCTATGAGCTCGGGGAGGGGAGCAGACAAGTGTCTGGAGCTTAGCCTGTCAGATGAGCCAATTCCTAAAATGAAACGCAGCCAATTAGTTTCAACACCGCACCTGAGTTGGCGGCGCACGGCATAAAATGACCTACCAGCATTGATCGAGGATAGCGGCAGGTCTGAGGAAGGGAGGAGGGTCCACGACAGGCATCTAAAAGAACCATACAGCTAGTTCAGATATGCTAACCGAGATTGCTGCCGGCACAACTTGTACGGCCACCGCTATCATACCTGCTGCAGCGGACATCGGACGCAACGGAGATGACGTGTGGTTTCAGCGACTAGAGGGGGAGCCTTTTGGACCCCTGCCTGTCTTTATAGATTGCCAGCCTGCAATGATTGGCTGTCAATCACCGGGCCAATGTACGGGATCACCGACACTGGAGCAGAATAAACTGCAGCCCCATTCTGCTACAGTAGCAAAGATTTTTGCTACAACTATAGCGTCGTTTGTGGCTGTTGGTGTGATTTCAACCCATTTTGAAAACATCTCTACTATTACCAGGCAGTATTTCTTCCCCTCTGATTTGTTTAGTTCGATGAAGTCCATGCATATTGTTTGGAAAGGATATTCAGCTTTCGGGAACGCTCCTCTTTTAGGTCTCATTCTTCCTTGCGAGTTGTGCTTGGAGCAAATCAAACAGGATGCACAAAAATGTTTAGAGTAATTTTGAAATCCATATGTTGTAAAACATTTACCTATCATTGCCACCATCCCTCCTGTTGAGACATGACTAATTCCATGGCTCAAAATAGCTGCAAATCGATAGAGGGTTTTAGAAAGGATGGGCTTACCCTCAGGTTATCTCTAGATGGCATCGTCTGTTTGTTTTGCTCCTTTGTCTCGCCACAGTGTTCTCTCAGTGTCTGGTGTTGTGGCTTGCATGTCCTTTAAGATATCATGGTCAATGTGTTCTGTGTCAGTATCAGTTACAAAAATGTGATCTGAGTCCCGTCCCTCTTTCGCTGCGCGTTTAGCTTCTTCGTCTGCTTTGCGATTTCCTCGTGAAACTGGATCAGTTCCGGTTGTGTGTGCTGCACATTTACAAACTGCAACTGCTTTTGGTAGGAGAATAGCATCCAATAAAGTTAGAATCAAATCTTTGTGTTGAATAGATTTGCCTGTAGATGCTATCATGCCTCTGTTTTTCCACTGTTGTGCGAAAACATGCAGTGTGGAGAATGCATACTGGCTATCTGTGTAGACTGTGATAGCTTTCCCTTCCCCCAATCTACATGCCTCCGTCAAAGCTATTCTCTCTGCTGCCTGTGCTGAGAAATGTGATGGCAGAGGTGAGGATTTCAACACCCTCTCCTGTGTCACCACCGCGTAGCCACTGGCATTTGTGCCATCTGGATTCTTTTTTGCAGGAACCATCAACAAACATGGTTATGTCTGGATGTGTGAGTGGTGTATCAGTCAGGTCTGCTCTCAGCAAAACAGTCTCCTCAGTTTTAGCTAAGCAGTCATGTTTCTCACCGTCCTGTTCGTGTGGCAAAAGTGTAGATGGATTCAATGTGTTGCAGCGTTCGATTGTCAAATGTGGCTGCGCAATTTGTATTGTCATACAATTGAGATGCCGTGCTGGTGACATGAAAGCTACTTTGTTTTGCATCAGAAGTACAGAAACCGCATGTGAAACCTTCAATGTCAATGGATGAAACAACACGAGCGAAGCTGAACTCTGTACAGCAATAGCTGCTGCCTGCACTGCCTGTAAGCATGGAGGCATAGCTCTTGCTATGGGATCAAGTTTAGAAGAGTAATAAGCTATCGGTCGTAGTTTTTGTCCAAAAGGCTGTGTTAGAACACTGGTCATGAATCCTTGTCTCGCGTCACATGTTTGGATGAAAGGTTTTTTGTAGTCTGGGCGTGCTAATACTGATGTGCTCACTAAAACCTGTTTTAGTTGTTTGAAGGATTGTTCTGCCTCCTGTGTCCAAATAATATTATCCCCGGCTGCCATAGGTTGATCATAGATTAGACCCTGCAGTGGTTGTGCTAATTCAGCGTAATTAGCAATCCATTGCCTGCAAAAGCCTGTCATGCCTAAGAACGACATCATTTGCTTTTTTGTTTTTGGTTTTGGAGCTTGCAGAATAGCTTCTTTGCGTTTGTCATCGAGATGTTTTCCGTCCTGAGATATGTTGAAACCCAAATACTTCACCGTTTGTTTCCACAACTGGAGTTTGTTTCTACTTGCCTTGTGACCTTGTTCAGCTAAAAACTTCAGCAGCGCCAGAGTGTCTGTTTTACAGTCAGCTTGAGTTTTTGAAGCTATCAAAATATCATCGACATACAACAGAATTTGACTTTGTTTTGGTGGGTTAAATTTGGCTAGATTAGAAGACATTGCCTGTGAAAAAATAGTAGGACTTTCACAATATCCCTGAGGGATCCTTGTGTAAGTGTACTTTTTTCCTCTGTATTGAAATGCAAACCAAAACTGCGAGTCTGGGTGCACTGGAATAGAGAAGAAAGCATTCGCTAGATCTGAGAAGAATTTGGCCTGTGGACTTAACTCATTTAGCAGCGTATGTGGATCTGGCACTAGGAGCGCCCTTGGTATCACAGCTCTGTTGACAGCCTGCAAGTCTTGAACCATGCGCCATCCTGTAGATGGTGCTGCTTTTTTGACTGGAAACAGAGGTGTGTTACAGGGTGAATCAGGACATTCTATGATGATCCCTGCTTTAGCCAGATCTTTTATGATTGGTTCTATGCCTGCTTCGGCCTCTGGTTTTAGTGTATACTGACGTTGATATGGTCTGAATGATCCTTTTGGTGTAATTTTTATCGGTTCTATATCATTTATTTTACCCACATCTGCAGACCCAGTTGATCATAATATTAGTGGAACACCTGTTAACTGATGTTCTTCTTCTTGAGTTAATTGGTATCATTCCACCACGTTTTGTTTGTTCCCCCCTTTTAGATGAACAGCCTTTTTACCGTTTGTTACCCAATTTAGCTGCATGATATAAATCTTCAATTTGGGTAAAAAGCTAACTCCCCAATAAGTTAACTGGGCATAGTTTTGAGATGGCCATCGATGTTTGTACTTTTCTTTTGGTGTTAGGATCCTCGATCCACACTGGGTCGCACATTGGTTCGATCATCACATGCCCTGTGGCTGATTTAACTCTGAGTCCGTCTGACCTTGATTTAATTAGACTTCCAGCATCTTCCTCCCGCACAACTGATTTGCATGCTCCGGTATCGCACAGGAATTTTATTTTGCGATTGTTTACTTTTAATGTAACAAACGGTTTCTGTTCTAGGCTTAACAAGGCGTCTATTGTTACCACTGAAAGGAACTTATCTGCCTCTGTGTCTGCTCCCTGTGTGTGGGTGTGTGTGTGTTCGGAGATCCTGTGTGCTGTGTGTGTGTGTGTGTGTGTCAGTACGACCTGTCTGCAGGTGATGATTCTCAGTGCCGGGGAGATGAGTCTCGATGCCGTCTGAGTCCTCTGCCTCGTGCCCCTCCTCCTCGTCCTCCTCCGGACCTGCAGCCTCTCACCCAATGTCCAGTTTTAGCAAACATCGTTCCTGTCTCTCTCCTCCTCCTCCTCCTCCTCTCCGCCATCCACCCCGCTTTCTCGATGCACCCTCTCGGTAAAACACATTGCAATCACTCCTCCAATCATCACCATCATCATCAAAACAAAGTAGTCACTTATCTTCTCCTTTCCCTTGTTTCTGTGTATGTGATGAAATAAGAGGATTAAATGTCTTACCGCTACGGGTTTTACCCCCTTGTTCTGCGTCCCATGGGTGCCCTGGTATTTGCGGGGCGGAGGCTTCTGGCGGTTCGGAGGAGGCCGGAACATGTGCCGGCCTGGGGTGGAGTGGAGGTGGCCGCAGATGAGGCTGATCCGGGTAGGGGGAGGGACAGGCGTCGGACCCAGAGGGACTTCGTCATCATCTCTCCGTTGTTCTCGGCGAGAATAAAGAACAGGATAAAGATTAGAATTTGTCTATTTGGGTACTTCTTTTTCTTTTCTCTCCTGTTCTAAATTTTTTCTTTCTATCTTCTGTATACTCAGCTTCCGTGTTCCGGCCGCAACACGAATGGCTGTTACCCATCATATTTTATTTATATCTAGTTCACTCTATTCTATTTTATTCTATATAGGTTGTATATATATTCACAAACAACTTTAACAATAATAAAAAAATACACACAAAAAACGTAAGTTTGTCTTACCTGAGTGATAGCGCGTTTTTGATAACTCAGGCGGCCTGGGGGATCAAAGTAGTTCACGTCGTTCCAAAGACGTTTTACTGGCCTCAAGACCCAGTACTTTGAGGAAGGGATCAAAGTAGGTCTCGTCGTTCCAAAGACGTACCTTATACTGTCCTCAAGACCCAGTATCCTGAGTAGGGCTGGGTATCGTGGCCAATTTCCTAAATCGATTCGATTTCGATTCATAAGGTCCTGAATCGATTAATCACGATTCGATTCGATTCGGTTCGATTGGCTCTTACATAATGAAAATGGCTCAACTGTGTTACAAAATACAGATGTACTTTATTTTTTGCTCTTCACCATAAACAACACAAGTTCTGCCGACACTCTCTGCTGACTGCATTTTCGTTAGGATGTCGTCTTTCACACATGTATACATCATGGGGATAACTGTTTCAGTCAGATGTTTACGTTGCACCATAACGTAGTGTGGATCGAGCACTAGGGCCTTGACTTTTCCCCAAAAATCATATTCGAAGTTCGTTTGTTTATTAATATTAATATTCGAATATATTCGAATATTTATTAATAATCTTTTGACCATTAAAAGCCTTCAGTAAGACCTATATGGTATGGTATGGTACTTAAGTTGTATATGTTTTGTCCACCAGAGGGCAGTGTATCAGTCAACGTCAATAGGCAGGCAACATGTTTTCAGAACCTATATTTATTTAAGGTCAGACATAAACTGTGTATGCATTCGGTTTCATCAAAATAAAGCTAAATAAGACAGTCGGCGGGGTTTGTTTGCCTATTTACGGGCAGTATTCGGGGCGGTGCGTCTTAAGAGTTTACGGTTTTCAGGACGGAGCGCGAGTGCGGGCTCGCGGAGCCGTGTGCTGCCCGGTGTCGGTGAGAGCTCCAGGCTGCTTTCGGACATTATTTGGGCCGTCAGTGGCGACTGTTCGGCAGTGTTTGTTTGCCTATTTCCGGGCAGTATTCCGGGCGGCGCGTCTTAAGAGTTTACGGTTCTCCGGACGGAGCGCGAGTGCGGGCTCCTCGGTGGCCGTTGTCGATGTTGACGTGGCCATTGTTCTGCAAAATTGGCACAAACCAGGGCGCTAACGTCACCTATAGGAGCCATCTTGCACGCTTGTGCGCATGAATGAACGTCAACCGGACGTAAACGCGCCACTGCTGCATCACGCACGAGGGGTAAACTTCATGGGGAAAAATCGATCTCATGCCCTATGAATCGATATTGCAAAATTTAAATGAAATCGATCCAAAATCGATTGAATCGATTTTTTTACCCAGCCCTAATCCTGAGGTGCTTGACCTCGTTTTTTTTACTGACTTAGCAAGACTCCCTCCTAATCAAAACTACCCCGATAGGAGAATCCCTCCTTTCTCTTTTTTTTTTGTAACTGGTCGACTGTCGTCAACACAGTTCTCTGTGTCTTGCTAAATGAGTAGAAAACGTTTCCATCCTATTTGGCAAAACCATTCTCGGCAAGTTGAGAATCCTGGATTCAGCTACACGGTGCTTTTTGGGCCTCAAACCCACGGACTTTAAACCTAGCAATCCTTGGCAGCTCCACAGCGCTTTTTGGGCATCAAACCCACGGACTTTAAACCTAGCTGCACTACTGGTTAGAACCCTGGATTCAGCTACACAGTGCTTTTTGGGCCTCAAACCCACGGACTTTAAACCTAGCAATCCTTGGCAGCTTCACGGTGCTTTTTGGGCCTCAAACCCACAGACTTTAAACCTAGCTGCACTACTGGGTTCAAACCATATTTTACCGAATGGTGGAAACCACCCTCACTCAGGATTTTTTTTTTTTATATATATATTGAGTAAACCTTTTTTTTTTTATCTGATTGGTTAATACTCTCCCTTATTTCTTTTTGATGCCTCAGATTCCTCCTTCGTTCGGACCCCGTCACTGCTCTCCTCTCCAGCCGGGCCCGCCTTGCAAGGTGTTCAGGTCCGGTAGTTGGAGAAGAGAAACAGATATTGGGCCCCACGTTGGGCGCCAAATGTTAAAAGAATTTTTCCCGTAAACAAATAAATTCACCCAAGGAGGAGATCGGAGACATAAGTAAAGTCGACGTCTGACTTTAATCTTGTACAAGAGGAGCAGGTACAATGCAACAACGTGTGAGGATGCTACAGAGGAAGTGCTCAAATCATTGTTGTGACTTGAGTCTTTTAAAGGCACAGGAGATAACGCGTCATTGAAAACATGTAATACAAGACATCATGTGCACAGGGCCCCTGATAACGGTTAGCTGTTCTGCTTTAGGCCCTGTTTAGGTCATCAGTGGAAATACTAAAGTCATTGAAACACTAAAATCATGTGGTTATACAAAATTCTTATAACAGAGGTTGTTCTGTGAGAGATAGGATGACAGTTGGTTGTAGGCGGCACATTCCAGGGTTTTAGGGAGGAATGAAAGAAGAGATGCAGGTCTGTAGCTTTGGATGTCAGTAGCATTTAGGGTGGGTTTTTTAAGGAGGGGCTTCACTGTAGCTGTCTTAAAAGCCGCTGGAATGAGACCTGAGTTGAGGGAGGAGTTGATCAGGGTGGTGAGGAATGGCAAGATTTCGTGTGAGATGTCTTGGAGAAGAGAGGAGGGAATCGGCTCAAGGGAGCAGGTGGTGGCATGGTTAGACGTAACAAGTGCGTGAACGTCTTCAGAGGTGAGAGGGCTAAAGCTGGTAAGGCCATCAGCATTGAGAGTTGGGGGAGATGTTTTCTGGGAGGTCATAGGAGTGAATGAGGAGCTGATGTCTTTTACTTTCTTGGTAAAGTAAGTTGCAAAGTCATCAGCAGTGAGGGAGGAAGGAGGGGTAGGGGTAGGAGGGAGGAGAACATGGAGAAGAGTTTCCTGGGGTTGGAGGTAGAAGAGTTGATCCTTGACAGCTGAATACTCCTCCACTTACCCCTCCCATTACAAGAATGTCAGAAAACGACAGTGGCCTTCAGTACACATTGAGCCACAGTTAGGTTTGTCTTTTTCTGTAGAAACATGGCGGTTCAACCATACGGCCTCCAGTTCTAGAACGTGAAGCTGAAGTAGCTGAAAGTCTCATTCTCTCTGCTGGCCATCAGGAGGCGACACCTGATTGTATAGAAGTCTATGAGAAAATGGTCCTACTTCTCTCTTGATGTATTATCCCAGTAAACATTGTAAACATGAGTTTATGGTCTCAATCTCTAGTTTCAAGTCATCTTCAATCCAGCATGATGTTCATTTAGTGCATTATGGTCCATTTAGAGTCCACCAGACCGGAAAGCAGGGGATGCTTTAGGGGGCGGGGCTACCGGCTGATTGACAGGTTCTCCATGCTACCAATGCAGTTAGCTACTAAGATGACTTTAACACAGCTGTAAAGTTGACCTAGAATTACGAAGCTAACTTTGTCAGCAGCTTGTAACACCGCATTATGTGATTACACCGCATTTTGTAATAATGTAATAAATTTGCACGCCATTATGTAATAACTGCCGCATTTTGTAATAATCTGCCGCATTATGTAATAAACTTCTTGAACGCAATATGTAATACATTTTGCTGCATTATGTAATAATTTATTACTTAATGCGAGTGTTGCAAATTATTTTTTAGCAAAATGTAACAATTGGTGCATTACGTAATAACCAACCAAAATTGACATTTTCATTGATTTAAAACAGCATAATAATGTGTATTTTACTCAAAATGAATACTTAAGAGGGCAGTATGTCAAACTATTGCTCAGCTTACATTGCAACAATCCACCTTTTAACTTTGGTTGTGTTTATTTAAACGCACAAGGGGTTATTTCCAATGAATAACGACATTTGCAGATTAGTCGTGAGATCAAGTTTGGAAGTAAGTGCTTCTGATAGTTAACCAAATTATAGAATTGTCAACTAAATCTCTGTCTTTGCTCAACCAGCAGTGAAGAAAAGACATACAGCACCAAATAATTAAACATGGGTTGTGCACAGCAGCACCATGTTGTCAAGGCTATTCAATAAATGTCATGTTCCATGTAACCTTAACAGTCCTTCATAATGCATATTTCCAATAACACCTACATGTGGCACTGACAGTGTCACACAATGGTACTAAGTATTATTCTGACACAAAAAAGTAGGATAGCGATAGCCTATATTATGCAAACCCAGAATAATAGTTGCAGAACAAATGATGTGGAACAGTTAATTATTTCAAATTCTTTATTCTCTAAATGCCCAATTATGGCTTGTTTAGGCATAGAACAGGTACCATCCTGTAGAGGTACAGACATCATGGATAAACAATTTATATATCGTGAACAACAAATATTATGCCAATCTTTGATATAAGCCTAATAAGTACTCAACAACTTAATGAAAAACAATCCAGCCACAACATACAGCCTAACACACACACAATAGAACTGTAGTGGATAATAAAGTGGAAACTTTAACAATGTTCTAGACCTGAAACAGGTCATGGCTCACATTTAACACAGATATAGCCAAACTAACCCATCTGAAAATCTACATTTAAACAAGGGAGACTCAAGAAAATCTACCTACAATGCAAAACACAAAACATAGCACTATGTTTTCCAAGAAATATCCTTGATTTTAAATTGACCATGGCCAATATGCTTAATCAGAAGCCAGGCCATCATCCACTTGCTATTTTTGCTGAATAGCTCCCTTAGTCTAATTGCAAGATCACTGCTGTTAGCGTTAATGGTTTGCCAGCACACAATAATGTCTGACCATCCTGGCTGAGAGAATATACATCCCTGTTCCTCCACAGCCTCATTAAGGAGCTCTCGTACGTTCAGCTACAGGAACACTGAACTCTCCCCTCAGTTTGTTAACTATGACATTGTACACATCCTCACTCATTGCCTGCTGCTGTCCATACCCTTTAGATAAGACCCAAAGGGTGCAGGTCAGAAGAGTGGTTAATAGCAGATCTGTGGGGGGAGGAAGTAATAATTAAATAGGGAATGTTCTATTGAATATATATTCCATGGTAATACTAATTCTTAATAAGCTCTTATATGGCATTACCAATGTGGGAATGTGCTCTATTAACTTATGATTTCAGTTTTTTAATAATAATGATAATAATAATAATAATACATAATAATATATTTTGAGGCTAACACAGCAAGTTAGTCTTAGTATGTTCTAGAGCAATATGAATGTTTATAGTAATACTGATAGTACTACTAGTAATAAAACCTTTTTCAATGGTAGTCTAGACTACTAAACTGTTAACTAGCCTACTGCTAATTCTTTAAAATGCTCAAATATACAAAAAGGTAGCATAGCATCCTGTCAACTTACTCATAAATGACTCAATAAAAATATTTTACACTACTCCAATCAATAGATTCAAATGTTACAGAGACAAGGAAAACAGATTTTCCTGTCAGAAACTTTGGAAGAGCAAAATTATTGGCTAAGTTAGCTGGTGTTGACAACACATAAGCTAAGCTTACACATATTAGCATAAAAGGTTTTCTTTTCATGTTCATTGAGGATACAGTATCTCAATCTAAGTCCCGCTTAGTTTGTAGTACAATAAACAACCAAATTCATAGATAATAACGTTTTAACATTGCCTTTCCACTAGTAGGCCTAGCCTAGCCAGTGATGAGTCCCAATCAGTACGCTTGCAGGAGGAGCAATATCAAGTAGTGGCTAAGTGGCTGAGCAGCATAAATCAAATAGAATTCTGATAGGCAGTTCTCTGATGACAACCCTCTCCATATACCGATAGTTTGGCTATATGTGTGTGTGAAATGTGAGCCATGGCCTGTTTTAGGTAAAGAACATTGTTAAAATTCACTTGATCATTCTACAGTTCCATTGTGTGATCAGTGTGTTAGGCTGTATGTTGCAGCTGGATTGTTTTTTATTTAGTCGCTTAAATACTTAATTGCATCATTAAAGAAAGGCCAAGTATTTGTTTAAGTATTAATTTTGAGTAAAATACACATTATTTTTCTGTTTTAATGTCAATTTTGGTTGGTTATTACATAATGCACCAATTGTTGTTGCTAAACAAAAAATCACAACACCTGCATTATGTAGTAGCTACGACGGCGTATTAGGGCCAAGTATGAAAAAAAAAAAAAATACGGACCCGGGGGAGCGGGGTAATATTTCAAGAAAAATGTCTTTAAATATTTATGAGATTTATGAGATTTATTTATGAGAAGTGAGTTTAAAAAGTGGCAAATTTACGAGAAAAAAAACTCCCAGATTTACAGGTTTAAAAAGTGGCAAATTTACGAGAAAAAAGTCGCAGATTTACGAGTTTATAAAGTGGCAAATTAACGAGAAAAATGTTTCAGATTTACGAGCTTAAAAAGTGGTAAATTTACGAGAAAAAACCTTGCATATTTACGAGTTTAAAAAGTGGCAAATTTACGATAAAAAAAGTCTCAACACAACCGGATGCTAACAACCGGCATTTATGCTAGCTAACTTCCCATGAATGTCGCTTTTATCTTTGTAATTAATCCATCCCAACATGTGACACCACTTTGCTAAGGTCCTTAGGGTGATGGCTGTTGATTGTTATGTTGGTTAATTTTACATCGACCAAATTGTCATCTTATGGGTGTTTGTTGATCGGGTGGTTTGGTTAAACTCGTAAATCTGCAATTTTTTTCTCGTAAATTTGCCACTTTTTAAACTCATAAATCTGCGACTTTTTTCTCGTAAATGTGCCAATTTTTAAACTCGTAAATCTGCGAGTTTTTTATCGTAAATTTGCCACTTTAATCTCATTTTATTGTTTAGGTCTGATACTCTAATAACCAGCATAAAGCGCATCAGTCACGTCGGCTCTGTGTAATACGTAGGAAAGCATACGAAAATATTGTGCTTTACTTTTCGTACTTTTTAGTACGAAAGCTGAGTGAGAGCAGCCTGACCTCCTCGTATGCTTCCATGAGGATTTCTGCCTCCGGTGGGGAAAATCAGTGAATCTGTGATCGGTGGCGGGGTCTATTTGAGGGAGCCGTGAGCGCGCACCTATCCAGGATTGGTTTCACCTGGCTTGATGAATCCATGTCTGCTCATCCTGGCTTGGTCTTTGTGCAACCAATTAAGCCTGGACGCTCTTGTTTTGGATCGATTGAGCTCAGCTCAGTCACTTATCCTGGATGTCTTAATCCTAGTTTTGTGCAAGGGCCCCTGGTAAATTAGGCAGTGATGTAGGCAGTCTGCAGGACTGTAAGACTGTGTTTCTGTTTGTTGTGGTGTCCCGTCCCAAGGCCGGCCCTCCACTAGTGGTGTGGGAGCACAGACCTCCATATATACCAAAACAATCTTATTTTCTCCATTTTTCCTTGGCATCGTTTCAAGAAAATCTGCGTTCACACAAATCCACTGTAAACGACTCAGTGCGCTGTAGACCATACTCCAGGCCCTTATGTGGCGCTGTTTCTGCTATAAAAATACACCAAAAACGGAGAAGAAGAAACGAAGCATGGGGAAGTAAACACGTTGCTTGACTGGATGTTTGCAGTTGCTATGGCAACAAGTGAAAGCTACGGCTACTATCCACCCGACCACCCGATCAATAAACACCCATAAGATGACAATTTGGCCCGTATAAATAAAACCAACAATAACCATCAACATCATCACCCTAAGGACCTTAACAAGGCACTGTCACACGTTGTGATGCATTCATTAGAAAAATAAATGTTACATTCATGGGAAGTTAGCTAGCATAGATAGTTTGTTAGCATCGTAAAATAGTAGCAAATCCGCAACCTTTTTCTCTGCATATTGCCCCCCTCTCTCAGCTCCATTTTTCTTTTCTTACAATAACCCTAATACGCCTCATACAAAGGAGTATGAGGCGTATTATAGGAGTACAAATAATGGAACGGCCAGAGCGGTAACCAAATGTCGCCACCAGCAAGAGACGAACGACTATGGACCATCGCTGCAGGAATGATCGGTATTCTGCAGGGGACCTCCGATGTTCCATCCAGACCTGAGACATCCAGACCTGTGACATCCAGACCTGCACCATCCAGACCTGAGACATCCAGACCTGCACCATCCAGACCTGCACCATCACGCCTATATGAGGGAATCAGGTGGACCATGACGTGGTCAGAGTGTTCCAGTGCAGCACGAGGCACGGCGTGATAGGCGATCCTTGTTTTTTTGGGGACGGGGATGATGGTGGAGGTCTTGAGGCAGGCTGGTACGTGGCATGTCTCCAGTGAGGTGTTAAAGATGTCAGTGAACACCAGAGACAGCTGATCAGCACAGTGCTTCAGGGTGGAAGGAGAGACAGAGTCTGGTGCGGCTGCTTTGCGGGTGTTCTGACTTTTAAACAGCCGTTTGACATCTCTTTCCAGGATGGTGAGGGCCGTTGTTAGGGAGGGGGGGAGGGGGGGCTCTGAGGTGGGCAGTGATGAAGAGGCTGACTACAGAACCGTCGCTCTGACCTCTGTGGTTATGAAGTCCTTTGAGCGCCTTGTGCTGTCTCATCTCAAAACCCTCACTGACCCACTCCTGGACCCCCTGCAGTTCGCCTACAGAGCCAACAGATCTGTAGACGATGAAGTCAACACGGCCCTTCATTCCATCCTCCAGCACCTGGACTCCTCAGGAACCTACGCCAGGATCCTGTTTGTGGACTTCAGCTCTGCCTTCAACACCATCATCCCGGCTCTGCTGCAGGACAAGCTCTACCAGCTGCACGTGCCTGACTCCACCTGCAGGTGGATCACAGACTTCCTGTCTGACAGGAAGCAGCACGTGAAACTGGAGAAACACGTCTCTGACTCTCGGACCATCAGTACCGGTTCTCCTCAAGGCTGCGTTCTTTCCCTCTGCTCTTCTCCCTGTACACCAGCAGCTGCACCTCCAGTCATCAGTCCGTCAAGCTCCTGAAGTTTGCAGACGACACCACCCTCATTGGACTCATCTCTGGTGGGGATGAGTCCGCCTACAGGTGGGAGATTGACCATCTGATGACCTGGTGCAGCCAGAACAACCTGGAGCTAAATGCTCTGAAGACAGTGGAGATGGTTGTGGATTTCAGGAAGAACGCAGCCCCACCCGCCCCCATCACTCTGGCTGACTCCCCAGTCAACACTGTGGAGTCCTTCCGCTTCCTGGGCTCCATCATCTCCCAGGACCTCGATTGCACCATCATTGTTCTTGGGAGGTTGAACTTCTTCAGCTGCCGCAGGAAGTACATCCTCTGTTGTGCTTTTTTGGTAAGGGAGCTGGTGTTCAGCTGGTGTTCAGCTCCCTCACCAAAAAAGCACAACAGAGGATGTACTTCCTGCGGTAGCTGAAGAAGTTCAACCTGCCAAGAACAATGATGGTGCAATTCTACACTGCCATCATTGAGTCCATCCTCACCTCCTCCATCACCATCTGGTACGCTGCTGCCACCACCAAGGACAAGGGCAGACTGCAGTGTATCATCCGCTCTGCGGAGAAGGTGATTGGCTGCAATCTGCCGTCCCTCCAGGACCTGTACACCTCCAGGACCCTGAGGCGGGCAGGAAAGATAGTGGCCGATCCCTCCCACCCTGGTCACAAACTTTTTGAAACACTCCCCTCTGGCAGGAGGCTGCGGTCCATCAGGACCAAAACCTCACGCCACAAGAACAGCTTCTTCCCGACTGCAGTGGGCCTCATCAACAAGGTTCGGGACCCCCACTGACAGACTCTAACCCCCCACCCAGTAACTACATGTTACACTAACACACATCCTGGACTATTATCCCTGATCATTGCACATATCGTCATCTCTTTATATATTGTATATATACTGTGAACTTGCACATCCAGATTTGTTATTTTTTGCACTCCCTGCACAAACTGCACTGCCTCAAAACAGTTATATTGTACATACTTACATACATACGTTTGTTATATGTTATAGTGTAAATTTCTATTCCAGTACTTTTACTCTTTTTTATTACATGTTTATTGTATGCACCATACACAACCAAGACAAATTCCATCCATCCATCCATCGTCTACCGCTTATCCTGTATTCAGGGTTGCAGGGGGGCTGGAGCCGATCCCAGCTATCATTGGGCGAAGGCAGGGTACACCCTGGACAGGACACCAGTCTATCGCAGGGCTGACACATAGAGACAAACAACCATTCACACCTACGGGCAATTTTAGAGTAATCAATTAACCTATCCCGATCCTGCATGTCTTTGGACTGTGGGAGGAAGCTGGAGAACCCAGAGAGAACCCACGCTTACACGGGGAGAACATGCAAACTCCACACAGAAGGAACCCGGGCCCGACCCGGGAATCAAACCCGCGACCCTCTTGCTGTGAGGCGACAGTGCTACCCACTACACCACCGTGCAGCCCCAAGACAAATTCCTTGCATGTGAAAACTTACTTTGGCAATAAACCTGATTCTGATTCTGATCCAGACCTGCACCATCCAGACCTGAGACATCCAGACCTGCATAATCCAGACCTGAGATATCCAGACCTGCACCATCCAAGCCTGAGACATCAGTAAAAAAATACCCGAGCAAACCAAGTCCAATATGAAGAACACAAAAACTGAATTGTTCCAGTCTGTGTGTCACTTTTATTGGTTTATATGTTATTTGAATCTTTATTATTATTCTTCTTCCGTACGTTTTTCAGTCGCCTCTAGCTTCTGCATACTTTCAGCTACAAAAACCATTCAACTATCAAAATGTTCAGCTCTTTCAGCTCTTTTATGCTCACCTTCAACTTTTTTTCTGCCTTTCATACTTTTTCATATATTCAGCCTTTTCCATATTTTTTTTCAATGCATTCCTATGGAGATCAGCCTAAAAACCTCTTTAACATCCTCCTCTTTGAACTCTGACTAGTTTCACATACTTCCACCTACAGACTCCATTTAAACTTTAAACAATCTACAAGACTTTGAACTATTAAAATCTTATTCACTATGGTGACGGCACTCTGTGCCTTTGATCTTGAGAAGTGACAGCAGGTGTGCTCTAATTGGCGGACAGGAGCAGTGGACAGGAGCAGTCAGTGGGATTTGTAGTTTTTCAAACATCTTCTGCTTAGGCATACTTTCACCTAGAAACTCCATTTAAACTTTAAAATGTAGACACAAGTCTGTCTATCTCTCTCTGTCTCACTCTCTGTCTCTCTCTGTCTCTATCTCTCACTCACTCTCTTTCTCTCTCTGTCTCACTCTCTGTCTGTCTGACTACTACTACTGCTTCTACTATTAGCCTACTAGTGACACTACGTCCACTGCTCGTACTTGTACTAGTACTACAACTACTTCTACTACTAGCCTACTACTGATACTACGTCCACTACTTGTACTTGTACTTTGTAGTTTTTCAAACATCTTCTGCTCAGGCATACTTTCACCTAGAAACTCCATTTCAACTTTAAAATGTAGACACAAGTCTGTCCATCTCTCTCTGTCTCACTCTCTGTCTCTCTCTATCTCTCACTCACTCTCTTTCTCTCTGTCTCTCTCTGTCTCACTCTCTGTCTGTCTGACTACTACTACTTCTACTTCTACTACTAGCCTACTACTGATACTACGTCCACTACTTGTAATAGTACTACTACTACTCCTACTACTACTACTACTACTACTAGCCTACTACTGATACTACCTCCACTACTTGTAGTAGTACTAGTACTACTTAAGTTCCTTAAATAAAACATTAAAAGGCCTTAGAGTTACATTGATATACATAGAAATCACTCAACTTAATGTTTCACCATACACATACACTTAAGGTCATAGCAGAGAGAACGAAAGGAAAAACACAACAAGAAGAAAATATACAATCAACCCCTATAGCTAAGTGTGTTATACTTCTACTACTAGCCTACTACTGATACTACCTCCACTACTTGTAGCAGTACTAGTACTACTACTACTTCTTCTACTACTGATACTACGTCCACTACTTGAACTTGTACTAGTACTACTACTCCTTTGCTACTAGCCTACTACTGATACCATGCCCACTACTTGTACTTGTACTAGTACTACTACTAGTTTACTACTGATACTACCTCCACTACTTGTAGTAGTACTAGGACTACTACTAATTCTACTTCTACTACTACTAATACTACTAATACTTGTACTAATATTACTAGTACTACTGCTAATACTACTGCTACTACTACTTCTACTAATACTACTAGTACTACTGCTACTACTACTACTACTACTACTGATACTACTCCTACTACTTCTATTAGTACCCTACTAATACTACAAACAAAAAGAACATTCAAATATTAAAATGTTCAGCTCTTTAAGGACATTTCAACTTGTCTTCAACATTTTTTTGCCTTTCATATTCTTTTCAAATATTCAGCTTTTTCATATTTGTTCAGCTATTTAGCTTATTTCATACGTTTGCAGATATTAAGCTTTCGGAATATTATGTTCAAATATTTAGCTTTTTTCATAATTTTGCACATATTCAGCTTTTTCATACTTTTCACATATTCAGCTTTTTGAATATTCTCTTCAGCTATTCAGCTTTTTCAAACTTTTTGCATATTCAACTTTTTTAATATTCTCTTCAGCTATTCAGCTTTTTCATACTTTTGCACATTCAGCTTTTTTAATATTGTCTTCAAATATTCAGCTTTTCCATACTTTTGCACATATTCAGCTTTTTGAATATTCTCTTCAAATATTCAGCTTTTTCATACTTTTGCACATATTCAGCTTTTTTTTAATATTCTCTTCAAATATTCTGCTTTTTGAATATTTTCTTCAAATATTCTGCTTTTTGAATATTTTCTTTAAATATTCAGCTTTTTTTCAGTGTTGCTTCAGCATTAAAGCATTTCCACGGATTTTCCGCAGGAAATGCATTTTCTAGTTTACAATCAATTTCAACATAACAATGTAGATCAAGTCAAGTAACTGTGGTATTGCATGGCTGCTTAATCTGTAACGATGATTTCTACTTTGCATCATTGTAAAAGTATGATTTGTGTGCTGCTTCCTGGTTTAGACCTGCTTTTAAGAGGCGGAGAATTTCCGCCGCAAAATAGAAGTGCGCTCTCACTCAAAGTTTTTGTGAACACTGGGGAATATATCATTAGGCACAGATAACGCTTATCCTCCCATGTTTTTGTGGGGAACTCTCTGTCCCCATCACCCTCCCACGAGCGCATATTGAAAATGCTACTTGCTTTTGCCCACTCAATTGCAGGGTCGGAATGGAACCTATTTTCAGCCCGGGAGTTTTTGGCCCAGACGGCCCACTTTTTTCAGTGGTGGAAGTAATACATAAATAAAGGCGGCACAAAACTCTTACTATCCTCTCACTACTTTTCGCTCAAAAGTCACTTAACCATGTAGCATCAACATAATAATTTTAAAATAAATAAGATGAAAATGAAAATAAGTTAACAAAAACTGGAATTTGAAATAAAACAAACAAACAAAAAATCTACAGCATCAAAAGTCACCTGAGCAGGGCACTGGTTTCTGCGACTTTGTTAATCACTGTTTCATTGTCCTGTGACAGTGAGCTTCGTAGCCTATTCTTCACAAATTTCAAGGTTGAGAAGCTCCTCTCACAAGCAACCTGAGTGGTTGAGAGAGTCAAAAGGAACTTGTAGACTAGTCCAATTATATGGTAAGCATCTGTCAACAAATAAATAAACACAAATGGCACAGTTTTTGCAGGACGAACACATCCTACTCTCTCATTCCATCTCTGGTTCTAGGAATCCACTATCACTGTCCTCTCTCCCTGTCCTGACAGTATATCCCTGTAGAGGTGGCCTCTTCAACTTCTGGTGCGTCTTCACTGGGGGACCCAGATTGAACTAATTCAGAACAGCTGTTCTGGAACCGAAAACTCAGAGTTGCCCATCTCAGGGTTGGTCAACTCAGGGTTAGGTTCAGAGTTTATTGATTCTGCTTTCTAGAATACACCACTTAACCCATAAGAACCCACCGTGACACAGGTGTCACACATCCTTTAAATGCTCTGGAAAATTCCATGAGCAGCTTTATCCTTGACTTTAACTCATGAAGTCCCAGAGTGACACATACTTAACATCCTGGTGGGTCATGTGATTTAGTCTTCCCGTAACAACATTTCCAAGATGTCTGTGTGCCACATTACCACTAGGGGCAGAGCTAGCTAAATTGAAAAGGCTTGTTTTTGGTTGCCAAAGGTAAGATTCAAACCATTTAATGCAAACATAACATGTCCTTTGTTACATCTAACCTGTTGTGAACACTTTTAATGTACAAGTTGATATAAAACAAGTCAGGTAAATATCGTTGTGACATGTATGTTTAACCTTAAAATTGTCATGGAAAACCCAATGTGACATATATGTCACAATAAGAAAAAATGATTATGATCTGCTCAGTTAACTTAACTTATTCAATGATATTTAGTTAATATATATTATATTGTTCAATTCAAAGCATATTAAAACCCATATAAACAAAAATCACATTATATGAATCCAATTATTAATCAAATATATAAGGAAACCATTTTTACCCATCAGTAAATAAAATAAACAGACCCTAAAGCTCAACGCTGGAGCAAATCAGACAAAGTATTTGTGGAAGTCAACAGGCCATACATTGTCAAGGAGTACAACACATTCATAGGAGGGGTAGACCTAGATGCATGCATTGCAAGGTACAATTTCCACATGAGGTCACGGAGGTGGTACCTCTACCTATTCTGGCAAACCATAATGCTAGGCCTTGTTAACACATGGCTGATCTACCGCCAAGACTGTAAACTACTTGGTGTCCACAAGCCACTGAAACAAAGGAGCTTCCAGGTAGAGGTTGCAACTAGCCTCATTCTCCTGCGTTCACAAAGGGAATCACTCAATGCCACATCTCCACCACCACCTCCCAAGAGAGTTTGTGTTGGAGTTCCAGTGATGATGTTCGCGTGGACCAGGTTGCACACTGGCCTGTGAAATGCGACAAGCGTGGCCGTTGCAAATTGTGCAAAATCAATGCAACCTCCACCCTCTGTGAGAAATGCGACATGCGTCTTTGCTTCACTGAGGAAAGAAATTGTTTCAAATCTTTCCATTTGGCCTAGGCTTAACTGCCACACGTTGATAACATGTTTACAAGTGTGTTGCTCAGTTTTCTAAAGCTACAGTCATATTAAGACCACCAATATGAGGTTTTATTTTTATTAAATTTGCAAACTTTTGCAAATGTATTCATTTTTGTGTTGGAAAACAAATATGAAAAGAAAATGTTGTTGTTACACCGAAGAGGTAAAGTTAGAATCTTTGTTACCAAACAGAAAAACATGACCAGAAAAAGACTGTAGCTCAGTTTTCTACAGCTACAGTGGCTGTATATTGTATATTGTTGAGAAGACCTCCAATATGAAGAGGCAGTCTTTGTTTATTCCATTTGCAAATTTTTTTATTGTGAAATAAATCTAATTTTTGCTGTTAAAGGTTTTGTTGTTAATATTGTGGAAACGCAAATAAAAAGACAAAGCTTTGTTATCAAACCAAAAAAGACTATGGATGACTTATTTTCAAATGAGGAATGAATTTACCATTAACACCCACTGACAGATCTTTGACAGTAGGGGGTGGTATTTAAAAAAAAAATGTGAAAAAAAAAAACAGAAAAATGTGTTCTATATGGTCTATTTAGTCAGTGTTATGCCCCCCATAATTTTCCTTTAAGGAGAAATGTGTCCGGGTTCTTATGGGTTAAGTGTTCCCATTCGTTGGACGTCTGGATGTCAGAAAGGATTAAGGTTTAAGGCGTCCCGTGTCTCAGCTGTCACAACAGGGTAAATGCGTGCTCTTTCAAAGGCGTTAAAATCAGTGCATGTACAAACAGAGTAGGCGCCCATGTTGTCGATGAGAAGCCAGTCCCCCATGTGCAACTCAGGAATCCAGCAGCTGTCGGTGACTTTGTCAATGCTGTCACAGGTTGGACCCCAGATAACAGACAGGTATCTCTGCTCTCTGCTCTCAACGGCCTGCAACATTGAAAAAGAGAATCTACATCATACGGGTTATCATACTCTCAAACAATCTATTCAATTAAATCTCACGTGTCCTCGTGACTTCAACATCCACCCAGGAAAGCCTGCACTCATCTGTTAATTCATTGACTTCTTCTCCACATTTGATCTCACACTCTCCCCCTCTCCACCCACCCACCGGGCCAGGAACCAACTTGACCTTGTCTTCACAAGGTCCTGTGGCACCTCAGTACTCTCTGTTACCCCGCTCACTGTGTCTGACCACCACTTTGTGACTTTCTTTTTCCCCTTGAAGTCCACCACGTCCCTCCCCTCTACACCTCGAACTGTCACCAATCTGAAACCCCTCTCTCCCTCCGCTCTCTCCTCAACTGTTCTTTCCTCACTACCATCCACAGAACAATTCTCCTAAATGCCTACTGAGGAAGACTCCTCCATCCTAATGTCCTCACTCTCCTCTTCTTTGGACACTCTCTGTCCCCCCACCTCAGGACCAGCACGATCATCTCCCTCCCCTCCCTGGCTGTCTCTGCGAACCAAAATGGAAGAAATTGGGCCAAGATGAGGACCTTGTTCACTTCCACCACCTCCTTTCTGACTTCACCTCAACTGTTTTGGCAGCTAAATCTGCCTTCTTCTGTCAAGGATCAAGTCTTCCACCTCCAATCCAAGGAAACTCTTCTCCATGTTCTCCTCCCTCCTCACCCCTCCCCCTCCTTCCTCCCTCACTGCTGATGACTTTGCAACTTACTTTATCAAGAAAGTTAATGACATCAGCTCCTCATTCACTCATATACCCTCCCAGAAACCATCTCCCCCAACTCTTTACTCTGATGGCCTTCCCAGCTTTAGCCCTCTCTCCTCTGAAGACAGTCATGCACTTGTTACGTCGAACCGTGCCACCACTTGCTCCCTTGACCCGATTCCCTCCTCTCTTCTCCAAGACATCTCACACGACAACTTGCCATTCCTCACCACCCTGGTCAACTCCTTCCTCACCTCAGGTCTCATTCCAGTGGCTTTTAAGACAGCTACAGTGAAGCCCCTCCTAAAAACCCCACCCTAGACGCTGCTGACATCCAAAACTACAGACCTGTATCTCTTCTTTCATTCCTCTCTAAAACCCTGGAACGTGCCGCCTACAACCAACTGTCATCCTATCTCTCACAGAACAACCTCCTTGACCCTAATCAATCAGGATTCAGGACTGCTTACTCCACTGAGACGGCCCTCCTCACAGTGACCGAGTCCCTGCGAGACACTAGAGCCTCATCCCACTCCTCCATTCTCATTCTCCTCGACCTATCTGCTGCATTCGACACAGTCAACCACCAAATCCTCCTCTCCACTCTGGCTGAACTTGGCATAACTGACTCTGCTCTCACCTGGTTCACATCATACCTGACAAATCGCACCTTTCAGGTCACATGGAATGGCTCTATGACCAAACCCTGTTCTCTGGACACGGGTGTCCCTCAAGGCTCAGTACTAGGACTGTTTCTGTTCTCATTATACACTGGAACACTAGGCTCTGTAATCACATCACATGGATTCTCCTACCATTGTTACGCAGATGACACCCAGCTATTCCTCTCTTTTCCCCCAACCTCCGACACTCACATTGCAACTCGCATCTCGGAATGTCTGGCAGACATCTCTGTTTGGACAACTGCGCATCACCTCAAGCTTAACCTGAATAAAACTGAACTCCTCTTCATCCCGGGGAAAGACTGCCCTCGCCGGTCGGTTACTGTCGCGGACATCACAGTATTGCCATCGTCAACTGCAAGGAACCTGGATGTAATCCTTGATGACCAACTATCCTGCACCCTCAACATCACTGCTGTGGCCCGATCCTGCAGATTTGCCCTCTAAAATATCCGCAGGATTCGGACCTTCCTCACAAAGTATGCAACGCAACTCCTGGTCCAAGCACTGGTCATCTCCCGCCTTGACTACTGCAACTCTCTCCTGTCTGGACTCCCGGCCTCGGCGACTCAACTCAACTCAACTCAACTCAACTTTATTTATATAGCACTTTAAAACAACCATAATTGAAAACAAAGTGCTGTACAGAGACATAAAACAATTAAAACACTAAAATAATATAAACAGACAGTAAAACAGGTATTTCATTGTTTTTAAAAGCGATTACAAACAATAAAACAATAATTCAAAGCAGGGCCATAAAAACACTTAAACAAGAGTAAAGTCTCATGTGGAGTTGAAAGCCAGGGAGTAAAAATGGGTTTCAAGACTGGTTTTAAAAATGGACAGTGAGGATGCTTGTCTAATGTGCAATGGTAGCTCGTTCCATAGTTTTGGGGCAGCAGTGGAGAAAGCTCTGTCCCCTCTGAGCTTCCGTTTGGACCTCAGTACCTCCAGGAGCAGCAGGATAGCTGACCTGAGGCACCGAGCAGGAGCATAGGGTTGAAGGAGCTCAGAGAGGTAAGGGGGGGGCGAGACCATTTAAAGACTTAAAAACAAATAAAATAATCTGAAAATGGAATCTAAAGCGCACAGGCAGCCAGTGGAGGGAGGCCAGTATTGGAGTTATGTGCTCCCTCTTACGTGCTCCAGTTAGGAGGCGAGTGGCTGCATTTTGCACCAGCTGGAGACGTGCGAATTAGGACTGGCTGACTCCAAAATAAAGTGCATTACAGTAATCCAGCCGAGATGTTATGAAGGCGTGAATTACTTTCTCAAAATGCTTTTGTGCAAGGAAAGGCTTCACCTTTGCCAGCTGCCTAATCTGAAAGAAGCTGGACTTCACTACAGAACTAATTTGCCGATCAAATTTAAACTCACTGTCCATCTTAAAACCCAAGTTTGTGACTGTTGGCTTTACATAGTCTGCCAAAGGGCCCAAGTCAACGGGTGAGGGTTCACAAGAGCTGCTTGGGCCAAACACCATCACTTCCGTTTTATTTTCTTTAAAATTTAAAAAGTTCAAGGCCATCCAGGCTTTGATGTCTTCGAGACATGACAGAAGTGGTGTGAGGGAGAAAGCATTTGTTTTCTTCAGAGGCACATATGTCTGACTATCACCGGCATAGCAATGAAAAGCGATGCCATGCTTTCTCAGGATGGAGCCCAGGGGCAATAAATACAAAGAAAAAAGCAGCGGCCCTAGAATGGACCCCTGTGGAACCACATACAACAGTGGAGCAGAGCTGGACTCCAAATTCCCAAGGCTTACGCTCATGCTTCTGTCAGCCAGATATGATTTTAACCACTCCAGAGCAGTACCACGGATACCCACTAGGCGGTGTAACCGAGCCAATAAGGTGTTGTGGGCCACAGTGTCAAAGGCTGCAGTTAGGTCCAACAGAACAAGAATGACATGGTCACCAGAGTCATTAGCCATGAGAATGTCATTAAAAACCCTTAATAGAGCTGACTCTGACTAAACCATTGCAGCATATCCAGAACACTGCAGCACGCCTTGTCTTCAATCTACCCAAATTCTCCCATGTGACTCCCCTACTCCGTTACCTCCACTGGCTCCCTGTTGCAGCACACATCCAATTCAAGACGATGGCACTGGCCTTCAAGGCCATCAATGGAACGGCACCCATCTACCTCCAAACAATGGTCAAACCACACGCCCCAATGCAAGCGCCACAATGCTCCTCTACTTCAGCTGGCCGGCTGGTACCACCATCGCTGAAATCAAACAAATGTTGCTCAGCAAAGTCCAGACTCTTCTCTGTTCTGGCACCTCAGTGGTGGAACGAACTCCCGACCAATTTCAGGACAGCAGAGTCACTGCCATCTTCTGAAAAAGGCTCCAGACTCACCTATTCAGACTTCACCTCAACTTCACACACTGCTACGTTCTTACCTATAGCACTTTGATCATAGCACTGTTGTTCTTAAGGTATGTTTGCTGAACAGCTACTACTTTACTCAGACGAGGATCTAACACTTGTTCTATTTTTCAGCTCTTACTTTATCGGCAATGATATGTTGTGGGTTCTTTCTTTCGACAAATGTTATTGTAAGTCGCTTTGGACAAAAGCGTCTGCTTTATGCCCTAAATGTAATGTGTGACATCACGTTTGATCATTTTCTCATGCATCCAACATGCTGTTCCACATCTTATTTTATGTCCATATGGAACAAGCCCACACCTCAAGACTTATGTCCAATGCCAAAGTAAAGTACTAATGCAGGGAATAGTGTCATCTTTAGGTGGACAGTAATATGGTCACAGTCAAACTGCTTTTTTCATTGATCTACAGGTAAGTTTTGGCTTTCTTTTTTTTCTTACAAAGTTTTTGCAATTTGTGAAACAGTCACAACATTTAAATTCACTGATGCATGTGCATGGACACAAATTGTCAATTGGTTTCATGTTGCTCAGTACAAACTAATGTATTTCAATTGGAAGTATGTATTATTTTCTGCTAGATGTTAGGATAAGGGGCTGCACGGTGGTGTAGTGGGTAGCACTCTCGCCTCACAGCAAGAGGGTCCTGGGTTCGATCCCCGGGTCGGCCCGGGTTCCTTCTGTGTGGAGTTTGCATGTTCTCCCCGTGTAAGCGTGGGTTCTCTCCGGGTTCTCCGGCTTCCTCCCACAGCCCAAAGACATGCAGGATGGGGATAGGTTAATTGATGACTCTAAATTGCCCGTAGGTGTGAATGTGAGCGTGAATGGTTGTTTGTCTCTACATGTCGGCCCTGCGATAGACTGGCGTCCTGTCCAGGGTGTACCCTGCCTTCGCCCAATGACAGCTGGGATCGGCTCCAGCCCCCCCGCGACCCTGAATACAGGATAAGCGGTAGAAAATGGATGGATGGATGGATGTTAGGATAAGGCAACAAAACCACTTAGTCAGGTTAAGCAAAGACATCATGGTTGGGCTAAACATAACTATGTACATTTAGGGTGTATCAGAAAAGGAAATGTTGGGTTTAGGAAAGGTTAGGTTCAGTTTACCTATCCTAAACCTGAAAAAGTGTCACTTCACAGCACTTGTCCACCTGTGATATTGTTTTTGTGCCTCCGTACACAAAACCAATATATTGAAATTTTGTGACTATTTCACAAACTACTGTGAGACTGGGTCATCTATTAACTATAACCACGATCCATCCGTAACCTTAAACAAGTATGTTGGTTGGTTAAACCTAACCATATTTAACAATGGATTATTTATATAATGACAAACTTTAACCACTCAGTAGTTGACATGGGCACAGGCAGTGGAAAGCAAGAATTGTATATAGTAAAAACTTTAAAAAAAAGAAAAAAAAAAGTAATTAATTAATTAAAACATTAATCTGGTGTTGGGAAATAATATTTAATATCCTTTGTGATGATGGGGTTGATATTTACTCTGTTGAGGTATGGCTCAAGCTTGATGTGGGCAGGATCATTGATCAGGAAACTCAGGGAGCCATAGACTCCATCATTAATGTAGTACATCATCATTCTATCAGAGCTGTTTTCCTCACCATCTGGAAAAACACAAAATAATCAAAGTTACTAAAATGAAAACTATGCAGACATTTTCCAAATGTGAGAAAGTAGTTGGGGAAATTATAATAAAAATGGTATGGTTCCTCTGCCCCTCCATCACATGCAACATGGTTCTGCAATAAAACCCTGCAAATAAATATTTCAATACAAACACACTGTCAAGGGAAACACTATGACGGCTGTCAGTGTTTCCCTTTGATTTTGATTTTGATTTCTCTCTCTCTCTCTCTCTCTCTCTCTCTCTCTCTCTCTCTCTCTCTCTCTCTCTATATATATATATATATATATATATATACACTCAACAAAAATATAAACGCAACACTTTTGTTTTTGCTCCCATTTTTCATGAGATGGACATAAAGATCTAAAATTAATTCCAGATACACAATATTACCATTTCTCTCAAACATTGTTCACAAATCTGTCTAAATGTGTGATAGTGAGCACTTCTGCTTTGCTGAGATAATCCATCCCACCTCACAGGTGTGCCACATCAAGATGCTGATCTGACATCATGATTAGTGCACAGGTGTACCTTATACTGCCCACAATAAAAGGCCACTCTGAAATGTGCAGTTTTGTCTCACAGCAAAATGCCACAGATGCCACAAGCATTGAGGGAGCGTGCAATTGGCATGCTGACAGCAGGAATGTCAACCAGATCTGTTGCTCGTGCATTGAATGTTCATTTCTCCACCATAAGCCGTCTCCAAAGGCGTTTCAGAGAATATGGCAGTACATCCAACCGGCCTCACAACCGCAGACCACGTGTAACCACACCAGCCCAGGACCTCCACATCCAGCAGGTTCACCTCCAAGATCGTCTGAGACCAGCCACTCAGACAGCTGCTGAAACAATTGGTTTGCATAACCAAACAATTTCTGCACAAACTGTCAGAAACCGTCTCAGGGAAGCTCAACTGCATGCTCGTCGTCCTCATCGGGGTCTTGACCTGACTCCAGCTCGTCGCCGTAACAGACTTGAGTGGGCAAATGCTCACATTCGATGGCGTCTGGCACGTTGGAGAGGTGTTCTCTTCACGGATGAATCTCGGTTTACATTGTTCAGGGCAGATGGCAGACAGCGTGTGTGGCGTCGTGTGGGTGAGCGCTTTGCTGATGTCAATGTTGTGGATCGAGTGGCCCATGGTGGTGGTGGGGTTATGGTATGGGCAGGCATCTGTTATGGACGAAGAACACAGGTGCATTTTATTGATGGCATTTTGAATGCACAGAGATACCGTGATGAGATCCTGAGGCCCATTGTTGTGCCATACATCCATGAACATCACCTCATGTTTCAGCAAGATAATGCACGGCCCCATGTTGCAAGGATCTGTACACAATTCTTGGAAGCTGAAAATGTCCCAGTTCTTGCATGGCCAGCATACTCACCGGACATGTCACCCATTGAGCATGTTTGGGATGTGCTTGACCGGCGTATACGACAGCGTGTACCAGTTCCCACTAATATCCAGCAACTTCGCACAGCCATTGAAGAGGAGTGGACCAACATTCCACAGGCCACAATTGACAATCTGATAAACTGTATGCGAAGAAGATGTGTTGCACTGCATGAGGCAAATGGTGGTCACACCAGATACTGACTGGTTCTGAGTCCCCAGACCCCGAATAAAGCAAAAAAATGCACATTTCAGGGTGGCCTTTTATTGTGGACAGTCTAAGGCACACCTGTGCACTAATCATGATGTCAGATCAGCGTCTTGATGTGGCACACCTGTGAGGTGGGATGGATTATCTCAGCAAAGCAGAAGTGCTCACTATCACACATTTAGACAGATTTGTGAACAATGTTTGAGAGAAATGGTAATATTGTGTATCTGGAATGAATTTTAGATCTTTAAGTCCATCTCATGAAAAATGGGAGCAAAAACAAAAGTGTTGCGTTTATATTTTTGTTGAGTGTATATACATACACACACACACACACACACACACACACACACACATACATACACATACACACACACACATACATACATGCATACATACACACACACACACACACACACACACATACACTCACCAGCCACTTTATTAGGTACACCTTGCTAGTACCGGGTTGGACCCCCTTTTGCCTTCAGAACTGCCTTTAATCCTTCGTGGCATAGATTCAACAAGGTACTGGAAACATTCCTCAGAGATTTTGGTCCATATTGACATAATAGCATCACGCAGTTGCTGCAGATTTGTCGGGTGCACATCCATGATGCGAATCTCCGGTTCCACCACATCCCAAAGGTGCTCTATTGGATTGAGATCTGGTGACTGTGGAGGCCATTTGAGTACAGTGAACTCATTGTCATTTTCAAGAAACCAGTCTGAGATGATTCGCGCTTTATGTAATGACGCGTTATCCTGCTGGAAGTAGCCATCAGAAAATGGGTACACTGTGGTCATAAAGGGTGGACATGGTCAGCAACAATACTCAGGTAGGCTGACACGATGCTCAATTGGTACTAATGGGCTCAAAGTGTTCCAAGAAAATATCCCCCACACTATAACACCACCACCACCAGCCTGAACCGTTGATACAAGGCAGGATGGATCCATGCTTTCAAATTCTGACCCTACCATGTGAATGTCGCAGCAGAAATCGAGACTCATCAGACCAGGCAACGTTTTTCCACTCTTCTATTGTCCAATTTTGGTGAGCCTGTGCTAATTGTAGCCTCAGTTTCCTGTTCTTAGCTGACAGGAGTGGCACCTGGTGTGGTCTTCTGCTGCTGTAGCCCATCCGCCTCAAGGTTCCACGTGTTCTGCGTTCAGAGATGCTCTTCTGCATACCTTGGTTGTAACGAGTGGTTATTTGAGTTACTGTTGCCTTTCTATCAGCTCGAACCAGTCTGGCCATTCTCCTCTGACCTCTGGCATCAACAAGGCATTTGCGCCCACAGAACTGCCGCTCACTGGATATTTTCTCTTTTTCGGACACTGTAAACCCTAGAGATGATTGTGCGAAAATCCCAGTAGATCAGCAGTTTCTGAAATACTCAGACCAGCCCGTCTGGCACCAACAACCATGCCACGTTCAAAGTCACTTAAATCACCTTTCTTCCCCATTCTGATGCTCGGTTTGAACTGCAGCAGATCGTCTTGACCATGTCTACATGCCTAAATGCATTGAGTTGCTGCCATATGATTGGCTGATTAGAAATTTGCGTTAACCAGCAGTTGGACAGGTGTACCTAATAAAGTGGCCGGTGAGTGTATATATACACATACAAATATATACATACACATTACCACTATGTTCATCCATATCATCTAAGATTGCTCTTTTGGCGATGACATTAGCTGCCAGTGTGAAGGCTGACTCCACGTAGTATCGGCCTGGTTCTGCAATAATCTGCACCCCACTCTCAGGAGGGAAGAATTCATCCAGTGCTCCATTAATGACTTCTGAAAACTTGGAGGGAAAAACACACACAAAAGAATATTTCACAGGTATTACACGTCTATAGATCTCCCAATTGACACTTAAATGCAAAGTAATCAGTATGACTGACATTAGTGGCAAAATCTAAAGTTTCTGCATGTTTCTATGAAGTACAATCTATGTAGTTTAAGAGCCTTGATTAAACCAATTGATCAAACGTCTTCAACATTGGAATGACCATTAGAACAAGGAGCTTCTTTAGAAGGATGAAAAAGCACTACCTAACACTGTAAATCTTCTTCATGTTACCTCTTCAAATTTCTCTTGACAGTCCTCTCTCCCAGAGAACCCTCCACCAATATCCAAGAGAGTCATCTGGAGGCCCGACAAATTCTGAAAAAAACACCAGTACCACTGTTATAATGCACCAATTTATAAAGGGTTTATTTAAGGAATTAAAATATTTTTTACATTTAGGTCATTTAGCAGATGCTTTTGTCCAAAGCGACTACAATAAGTATATTTGTCAAAAGAAAGACACAAAGAAACCACAGCATATCATTGCCGATAAAGTAAGAGCAAAAAATAGAAACAAGTGTTAGATCCTCGTCTGAGTAAAGGCAAGGCAAGGCAAGGCAACTTTATTTGTATAGCACATTTCATACACAAGGCAGACTCAAAGTGCTTCACATCATAAAACAAAGTGAGAAGAAAAAGAAAAAAAAATAGAAGAATTAAAAGAAAATAATAAAAAAAAAATTAAAAATGCATTACAGAAAGAAAAGAGAATAAAAACATATTTGCAATAATTAAAAACAGTGCAGACATTGAAAGATTTAGAATAAAGCTATGGTGAACATAAAAGTTTTCAGTCTAGTTTTAAAAGTGGTCAGAGTTGGGGCAAGTCTAACATCTTCAGGAAGTGTATTCCAGCCATTTGTTGCATAGTGACTAAATGATGCTCTCCCGTGATTGTTGTTTACTCTGGGAATCACTAACAGATTGGTCTCAGAAGATCTTAGTGGTCTAGAAGTCTTATGTAGTGGGAGCATATCAGTGATATACTTCGGTCCTAGACCATGTAGTGATTTATATGTGAGCAGGAGGATTTTGAAATCAATCCTCTGACATACAGGGAGCCAATGTAAGGATTTAAGAATTGGTGTAATGTGCTCACATTTTTTGGTCTTTGTAAGAACTCTAGCAGCAGCGTTCTGAACAAGCTGTAGCTGCCTGACAGTTTTTTTCGGAAGACCTGCAAGGAGACCATTACAGTAGTCTAGCCTACTAGTAATAAAGGCATGTACAAGTTTTTCTAAGTCTTGAGCTGACATGAGCCCTCTAAGTCTTGCTACATTTTTTAGGTGATAGTAGGCTGATTTTGTTACTGATTTAACGTGACTGTCGAAATGTAAATCAGAATCCATAATAACCCCAAGATTTCTGGCTTTGTTTGAGGTTTTCAGGGACAGAGAGTGAAGGTGTTGAATTACTTTAAACCTTTCTTTTTTAGCACCAAAAACAATTATCTCAGTTTTATCCTCATTTAGTTGTAGGAAGTTTTGGCACATCCAGTCTTTGACTTGCTCAATGCACTGGCACAGAAGATCTATGGGGCGATAGTCGTTTGGTGATAGTGCTACATAGATTTGGGTGTCATCGGCATAGCAATGGTGGTCAATTATTATGCATGATTTGTCCTAGTGGGAGCATGTAGATGTTGAATAAAGTCGGCCCCAAGATTGAACCTTGGGGGACTCCACACATTACATTGGTAGGTTCTGATACAAAGTCGCCAATGGAAACAAAATAGTTCCTATCTTGTAGATATGACTTGAACCAGCTTAAGACTGTGCCTGAGAGCCCCACCCAGTTTTCCAACCTGTCCAAGAGTATTGAGTGGTCGACAGTGTCAAATGCAGCACTGAGGTCTAATAGCATTAATATTGAAGTTTTGCCAGAGTCTGTGTTAAGACGGATGTCATTTACAACTTTAATAAGGGCCGTCTCGGTGCTATGAAAAGGTTGAAATCCTGACTGGAAGTTGTTGTGGCAGCCAGTTGAAGCCAGGAAGTGATTTAGTTGTTGGAGGACAACTTTCTCAATTATTTTACTTATGAAGGGTATATTTGAAATTGGTCTGTAGTTGTTGATGATAGAGGCATCTAGGCTCCGCTTTTTTAGAAGAGGTGTAATGACTGCAGTTTTGAAGGCCTTTGGGAAATTGCCTGATTGAATGGAGTTATTAACTATTTGCAATACGTCTATTGATAGGCAGTCAAAAACATTCTTAAAAAAGTTGGTAGGTAAAGCATCAAGGCAGCAGGTGGATGATTTTAGATTTGTCACCGTTTCCACTAGAGTTTTAGAGTCTATGGCATTAAAGCTTGCCATCATTGCTGTGTTACTTTTGCCTGAACAGGGTGGTGATCCAACTTTTTTGTTTGAGATATTGATGGCGCGTCTGATGCCTTCAATTTTATTAGTATAAAAGAATGCAAACTCATTGCATTTCTGTGTGGAGTGGAGTTTAGCTGGTATTTGTGTTGGGGGGTTGGTCAGTCTGTCAACAGTTGCAAATAGGGTTTTCGCCTTATTAGTGTTGTTGTTTATGATATTGGAGAAGTATGTTTCTCTCGCACTTTTTAAGACTAAATTGTAGGCCCGAAGGCTCTCTTTATAGATGTCATGGTGAATATGAAGTTTAGTACTCCGCCAGATTCGTTCAGCCTTCCTGCACTCTCTTCTCTGGGCTGTCACAACAGCAACTTTTCTCCAGGGTGCCTTTTGCTTACCAGAAATTGTTTTAACCGTAGCAGGTGCAATGACATCAATGACATTCAGAATTTTGGAATTAAAGATGTTTACAAGATCATCAGTGTAAGAGCCATTTTCCTGTTTTCCATTTATGTTGTAATGTCTGTGTTGACCACTGAGTGGTGCTGCCGTATTGTGGGTACAGGTATAAAGGGTACGTCATTTGGGTTACCTCTGTTGTTTGACCCCGGAAGGGCATACGGTTTTTGACCGCTAGAAATACCAAATACCACCAGTTGTTGTTATGTCACTGAGGATCTATATAAATGTATTCCGTATTCCCATGCAATTGGTGTCATGGTGAGAAAATAAACGGGTTGTAAACCGGAGACGATCGCACGGATCAATCATTGCTTCACGTAGCTGCATAGTACTGGAAACATCAACACAGCGCGTCAACCAGGTCACCCGGGAGTCAAACCACACGGAGCACATCCAATGGATGTGGCTCCTATATTTGTCAAAAACCGTATGCCCTTCCGGGGCACTGATAACAGTG